>NC_084911.1:1807040-2011137 GCF_949316345.1 Pungitius pungitius
AAGACGGAAAGAGGAGCATAGCCTCCCAGTGTGTGTGTGTGTGTGTGTGTGCGGTATCGATTTCAGCAGCTCTTCTTCTCAAGCTCTACTCGCACATTATTGGGTTCAGCGCTGCACCGCGCAGCCAATCAAATGGCTTAATACCACTCACCTGGTAGCCTGCAGGCCAATCAGATTATCTTAATCACGACACCCACCTTATCGCTGGCTGATTCTGCTCATCGAGTGCTGTGTGTCTGTGTCTGTGTGTGTCTGTGTGTGTGTGTGTGACATCACATTACCTCTGTGAAGAATGAGAGAAGCCAAGAGCAGGTGTTATTTAATATATAAGTAAATGTCTATTGTATATATTCATGTTTTAAAGTTGTGTCCCACTAACGCGCGACACGCCTCCCCTGCAGCGCTCCACTGTGGAAGTTTTAGGGTGAGGAGAGGAGGAGCTGTGTGTGTCCCCCCCCCCCCCCTCCCCCTCTGACAGAAGGACTGAGGGAGACAGAGTGGGGAAGGGCAGCCCTGATTAATGTGGAACCAAGAATATCTTCCCGCTGCCTTCCATCTTAGCTAATGTGACCTGCCATATGGGTCACTCATTACAGCGTGTGTGTGTGTGTGTGTGCGTGTGTGTAAGTACGGACACACTGTGGCTTTACCTACTGTCCGTTGTCGCGTTCTTTTATCTCTTTTTCCTGCAATTACTTCTTATCCCTGGAGCTTTTTTTTTTGTTATTCCTCAGCATCACACTTTTAACTCTCGATACAAACAGCCCCCCTTCTTTGTCTTTATCTCTCCGACCCCCCCCCCCCCCCGCTCAGGTACATGATGAACGTCACCTGGGATGGCAGAGACCTGTCGTTCACAGACGACGGCTACCAGGAGTTCCCCAAGCTGGTGGTGATAGTTCTCAACAAGGAGAGAGAGTGGGAGAAGGTAGGACCTCTGACAGCAGGGTGGATCTGGGAGGCCGTGCACGTGTGGGTGTGTGTGTGTGTGTGCGCATGTGCACGTAGCCATTCAAATTATAGGAATTTGGGGGTTTATTCTACGCGGGAGACATATTGTTCACACAATAAAATAATATATCATTTTCATATATAGAGAGAGATATTGTGTGATATTCATAATGTGGTTTAAACTATATTTTATGCCATTCTGTATTATATTTCTGCATTTCATGCTGGTGTGTTCTTATTGTTCAATTATATTCTATTTTAATACAGACAAACACTAATTATTTAATTACGTTCACATACTGTTCCTTGATGATTTCGATGCTGCTAATCACACTATTATTTTCTTGTCATTTTTACTCAAATTATATATATACTTTAGTCCTTTTAATGTATTCTTACCTGTTGTTTTAGTTGAATATGTGTATATATCAAAACTTATATTTATGTTAAATTCAAAAACGTTCTTTTTTAAAAACTTTGACAGGAGTTCAGTTGGTATAATAATTCATTCCTTATGCATAGCATCATATTATGGGCCAGTAACACATCTGTAATAACTCCTTAATGTGTGTTTGAGCTCTCACACAAATCCCAGTCTTTGTGTTTTTCTGACTGACGCGTTTCTTCCTGCAACAACGCAAACTAAACCGCAGTGAAAAGCATCAGCAGCTGAAGCGCTGATCGATGAGCGCGTCCTCCTGAACGGGAGGAGGCCTCTGTGCACAAAGTGTGACGGACTTTAAATGGCCGCCGTGTGTCTTTATGCCTCGAGTCTGAAACTCCGGGGGGGGGGGGGAGAGAGAATGAGGAGAAAGGAGGTGAAGGCCGTGTGCTCATGTGCATCTCTCCATCCCACCTCTCTCTGTGTGTCTCACTTCACGTCTTGTGTCACCTTTCCTTCAACCTCCTCTGACTCCCCCTTTCCCTCCCCCTCCCTCCCCCCCCCGAGCAGATAATCTGTGCTCTCGCTGCGTCTTTAGCTGTGATTGCTGCTGTGGTCTCGGGCAGCTCTTCAAATCACAGCTAATCAAAGTCTGAGGGCTCCGTTATTGGGGCGACTGCGGGTCACTGCTCCTGCATGTGTGTGTGTGTGTATGTGTGTGTGTGTGTGTGTGTGTGTTTATTCTTTAACTCTGGTTATTGACAGAAACAGTTTGTGAGAGACTGGCGACCTTTCTGGTCTTTATTCGGGCCACATCTGAGTGTGAGTGTGTGTGTGTGTGTGAGTGTGTGTGTGTGTGAGTGTGTGTACAGTATTCCTTTCCGCACATCCTCTTTAAGACACATCTGTCATGCTTTATGCTGACACACGCAAACACACACACACACACACACACACACACACACACACACACGCCTTTGTTGGTGTGCTGAGAGGGGGGTGAGGGGGGGGGGGGGGGGTAGAGTGTGTTGTTGTAAACAGAGAGTCTGTGAAATTGATCAGCGCCACTCGACAGCGGTGCAGAGAAAGACACTGAAGGCAAGAGAGGCACAAAGTGGAGACATAATTGGGCGCTCTCTCTCTCTCTCTCTCTCTCTCTCCCTCTCTCTCTCCCTCTCTCTCTCTCTCTCTCTCCCTCCATCCTCCCTCCGGTTTTCGCCGTCCCACCCATGCGCCAGAAATCCGCTGCACACAGAGAGAGAGAGAGAGAGAGACGGAGGGAGAAAGGGAGGGAGAGGGAGAGACTTCCATGATGATCAAGAGATAAAAATTCTGTTACAGCACTAAAATATGGATATGCACTAAAAATATAAAATGTGTCCCCTCGAGGCGCAGAAAGAGGAGACGGGGGAAAGGAGAGGAATGTGGAGAGAGAGAGGGAAACAAACGAGACAGATGGGCCGAGATAGTCAGAGCAAATGAACATGAAGAAGAGGGAGAGAGAGGTGGAATAGTCACATGACACAAAGATGGGGCAGAACTCTGGTTGAATCAATGAATCATTTCATGTTGGATGTTATATATACTAACACGTCAAATTATATTCAGCTTTACGTACTTTACGCCATGAAGCTCGTTGAAAAAGTCTCTGCGCGGCTCCTCGGGGGCCATTAATGGACGTTTGTGCCAGATTTCATTCCAATTCATCCAGTAGTTTTTTTCATCCGGGCATTTCCTCACAAAACATCTCAAAGAAAGCACACATCCGAAATAAAAAAAGACGCACAGCAAGAGCTCAAAATGATCTGCATCCTGACATAAAATAAGGTTCCAATACTGTTTTTTTTTCAAATTGTAGAATGTGTCCATAAGTATAGAAATGCACAAACTATGCATCAGTTCACTGCGCTCTTACATTCCATTGCAATTAAATCAGGAAATGTATAGAAGTTTTTTCAGGAGTTTAAAGAAAATGTCCCTGCTGGTGAAGCTCTGAAGACTTTCCAGATCCATCCGCTTGCAGGAGGTTCCTCGTCCGGAGCTGCAGCGTGTAAGTGTGCGTATGAGGACGTGCAGGGTGGAAACACACAGCAGAGACACACCGAGGAATTGAAAGGAGGGTCCTCATGCACACACACACACACACACACACACACACAGTGATCCAGGCGTCTCTACTCTTTATAAAAGCGTTTCACTTTAGGAGAGAAGTCTTAATCCCTGGATGCGTTTTGTTTCTTTCTCTCTCTTCACTCTGTCATTACACACAGGCGTCCACGCAATCACACTTAAATATATATATATATATATATAGTACTTCATATGAAAAAAGAGAACGCGTAGGAGGGGGAGACGACATAATTTGCTCTGACAGTAGTGACAAATACTGTTTTATGACTGAATAGGTTTCTGCAGCCTAGAAGGAACTCATTCTCCCATAATGCACCTCGCCCCAGCGATTGGCATCGACTGGCACGAAGAAGGTGCTGTGTGTGTGTGTGTGTGTGTGTGTGATAATTAGAAACACGGCTCCCCCTGGGGGGGGGGGGGGGGGGGGCGAGCGTCCTCTCATCGCCTCTGGAGGAAGGTGATGGCGCGATAGGATTGTCGCCACGGGGCGTCATAATGCAGTAATCCCACCGGCCCCGTCATCACAACCCCCCACTGTCACACACACACACACACACACACACACACTCCTTCCTATGCAGTGTGTGTAATATCTGCTATTTCATACGGGGAGATTCAGCACTCTGCTGCTTGGCCGGTCGATAAAGAGAATCCTCCATCCTCTGCGGGCATTAATTTATAACCCCTCTTTCTTTAATTAGAGAGACGGAGAGACGCAGAAGGAGTGGGAAGAGGAGAGCAGGAGGACAGGACATCACAAGAGCTGCTGAAGTCAGCTTATTCTTCCTCCTCTCCTTCCCCCCCCCCCCCCCCCCCACCCCCGTTCTTCAGACGAGAACTTTTATCCCTCTGTCGAGTTTATTGATTCATTCGAACCAAATTAGGCCCGTCCTCATAAGGCTCTGTTAATGATTGACACCCAACCATAGGGAGCTATCCCTATTGATGCCACTGACATATTTTAAGGATTAGCAGCCAGTATGGAATGTGCACTTTTTAAAAACCAAAAGCAGGGAATGGAGCTCGAGTCGTGGCCCGGCGGAGCGATGCATTGATGTCGTCACACGCACACTGAGACCAGGAGACGAGTCCTGACTGGTCCTCCGATCCCCTCTGACCCATCTCCGTCCGATGGTTCTGTTCACTCCGGGATCCCTTCATCTCTCTGACACAAGTCCCATCAAAAGGACTGATTATGCACACGCAGTTCCCAATTGAACCAATGTACCCCCCCCCACCCCTTTCACACACACACACACACACACAGACACACAAATGTGGCCGTTCCCCGGAGACTAAAGGTGACACACAAGACAACGCACACATGCCACCTCAGCATACCAACCTCCCCCCCCCCCCCCCCCAAAAAAAAACCCCCACACTCACAGACACACACACACGTCAGATGACAGCGGACTCCGAGCGGAGAGGAGACTGTAATCCTGTCGGAGGGCAGAAAACCACTCCAGCAAAACAATTAAAATGCTAATTTCACTTCTTCCTCCGTGCTCGGCTGCTCGCTGTGATGTGTGTGTGTGTGTCTGCGTGTGTGTGTGTGTGTGCGTGTGTGTGTGATATGACTGCAGGGGTCAAAGGGGTCACCGGTTAGCTTCGCTATGTTATTACATTACTTGTGTCATGTGTGACTTTGACAGTTTGATTCTATTTTGCTCACACACACACACACACACACACACACACACGTGCATTATGGTTGTTGTGCGTTTAAATGAGCGCGTGGGGCCCACAAAGCGCCTGCGGAGACAGAGCCAGAAGAAAGAAGGACTTTTGTAACCAAGGTAAAGAGTGAAAGTGAGTTTTTTTTTCCATTCCTGGAACATTAATAACTGAAAGCTTGCCTCCCCCCCGGCCTCCCCCTCACCTGCCCAGTCACATAAAAACATGCATGGAGACCTTACAGAAACACACACAGAAACACACACACACACAGGAGGAGGTGTGACATCACTGTTCTGAAAAGGTTGTGAATTATTGACACAATGCTTCCAACCGCCCCCCCCCCCTCCATCTGTCTCTCTCTCTCTCTCTCTCATACACGTTTGCATTCGTTGCAACAGTGTGTCCACGTTGTTTTTTTCATCATCACCACTTCCACTTCCTGTCTACTTTTAAGCATCCGACCCGACGGCCCGGCGAGCAGCTTGAGACCCCGAGGAGACCTCTTTGAGACCCTGAGGCCGTCCTGTGTAGATCCCCAACACCACCGATTCCGCAAGTGATTCAACCATCTGTTCGAGCTCCACTCATTTGTCCTCACCTCTCCCCCCCCCCTCCCCCCTTCCCCCCTCCCTTCCCACCCCACCAGATGGGGAAACTGGACAACCGCAGCCTGACCCTGAAGTACCCGGTGTGGCCGCGCTTCAACTCCGACGGCGACGCCGAGATGGACGACAACCACCTGTCCATCGTCACGCTGGAGGAGAAGCCCTTTGTGATCGTGGAGGACGTGGAGAGGCTCACGGGGACCTGCATGAGGAACTCGGTGCCCTGCAGGAAGCACATCAAAGAGTAAGTCCGCCCCCCCTCCCGCTGCCCAGGTCAGAGAGGTCGCTCAAAGGTCAGACACAGGCCGGGTCCGCGCAGCGTTTAGCCTTTAGCCGCGCGCACGGCCCGACATCCGAAGCATTCGAGAGATATTTAGGCGACTGTAGGCGGTGGAGATGACATCACCCCCCCCCCCCCCATCTCTGCGGCAGCTCCTCTCCTCCCCCCCCCCCCCCCCCCCTGAAGACGACGGAGGCGACTGCTGAACTCAGCGATTTACTTCCTTCCTCACCAATTTTCTCTCTAATGCCCAAACAGTGGCGGCCGCTGTAATATGTTCCTGAAGTATACGCACACAGTGAGAGTGGCTTCAGGCGGTGTGTGTGTCTGTGTGTGTGTGTGTGTGTGTGTGTGTCACTGAGTGGCTTCAATGCTGCTGAATCAAAGCATGTAATTGGTTTGTAGATAATTTAATATGATTTCTCTCTACTGGAACACACACACACACACTACACTCATCTTACCACTGCACACATGTATGCCAACAAAGTTACTGACTAACTATTAGTCAAGCACACACACACACACACACACACACACACACACAGACACACACACACACACGCACTCACACACACACAAACAGAGCTGATTAGGTGGTAATAGGGTTCCAGGGAAGAAGCCAACAGAGATTTTCATCTAGAAGGACTGTGAAGTAGGGCGGAGGATAAAGCATCTCCAAGGAAGAACACACACACACACACACACACACACACACAAACACGCACAAGTTCGTATACACTTTCTGCTGCCACATGTCCACTCACTCACAGGCCAATGCGTCCGGCCTCGTTCCTCCCTCCCACAGCGTCCGCGGTGTCCATTTGGAGAAAGAGGGTTGGGGGCGGAGGGAGGGAAGGAGGGAAGGAGGGAAGGAGGCAGGGAGGGAGAGGAGTCGAGGCGGGGGTCGGATCGCGAGGGGGGGTGTGGAGGCCCATCCATGCATGCAGAACCACAAATTCACTCATCCAGGCTAGTCCGAAGGACAAGGCACACTCGCACGAGACACACACATAGCCCCACCGCCCTCCCTGGAGACACCCCCCCGACCACCCCTTTAGGGCCCCGTGGCGTTTTTGCATCAAGTCGGCCTGGCAACTTCACAAACAGCCTCAGCAGCGTCACATGGTCTCTCTGTCGGGGCGGGCAGCTCTCACAGCCCCCACCAGCTGAAGGTCTCCGTCCTTCTACTGTCCTGGTTATCGCAGGTCCTCTCAGCAGATACGTCTCCAACAGACGCAATAATTCGGACTTTGGATGCTTCTGTCCCACTGTCCCTCTCTGCGAGGTCCATTCGGCTGTGTCCCGCTGGCGGTGCTCCATCACTGTGGAAGTCACGAATCACCTTTAATGGAGAGAAAGAAGTTCAAACTCCTTTCAGGGACAAAGACAACACCCAGACGCCCTGGATTTGTGAACACATGCACGTCTTGGACGTAAATTAGTGTCTTCATTTCCATTGAGCTCTAACAGCTGCACCAGATAACATCTTCAATTCGGAAAAAAATGACTCTTTTCCCGCTTTGTCTCTCGTGTCTCTCGTGTCTCCGTAGCCAGTGGCTTTGTCTCCGGTCTGAGGACATGGACGTGAGGATGACACAGGAGTAAAGAAACGCTAACGTTAGACACCGCGGGGTTTCAGCTCTGAAGGAGACGGCCGGCTGTGTGTGTGTGTGTGTGCGCGTGTGTGCGTGTGTGTGTCTTTCCATCAAGTTTGCGTCCAGGTTGTTGTTGAACTGAAGGACGAAGGTTGTCTCCTCCCAATTAGCACACATCTCAAAGTTAAATGAGAGTCCCAGGTGGCCGGGAAGAAGAGTCGACTCCGGTGTGCGTGCGTGTCTGAACTCTCACATTCATGCGGCGCAGATGGCACGAGGCTCGCAGATGCAACGCCGTCATGAACCTCCTCCTCCTCCTCCTCCTCCGGAGGGACTTTTTCAAGTCGTCCGATGTCGTTTCCTGAGTAGAACGACCTGAATTTAAAGGTTAAAACGTCCCGGGGCTCGTTCATTGGTGCTTTCGTGTAAATAAAAGAGGGGAACGGGAAGAAGAAGACAACCTGTTTTTGTTGTTGTCTGTCGCACAGGATTCAGAGAAGCAGGGCCGGGTCTAGGCAGGGGCAAGAGGGGGCCTGGCCCCCTCAAATAAATGTTGTGCCCCTTCAAACTAGGTGCTGGAAGTAGGTGCTGGAGCACAATGCCCCCTCAAGATTTGTGGCTGCCCCCTCATACATGCCTGTCTAGACCCGGCCCTGCAGAGAAGCGGATTGACCTGCTGACCTTCTGTCTTTTGTGTCACAGACCCTAAGCTGCACGTCCTAATTGATCCGAGCCGCTGCAGGTAAAAACCACGACTGACCATGTGTGCGTTTTTTTGCTCTTTTTTTTTTGGTTGCTTTCTTTCAGCAACACAACTGAGGCTGGTGGGACGTACATCAAGAAGTGCTGCAAAGGCTTCTGCATCGACATTCTGAAAAAGATTGCCAAGTATGTCAAGTTCACCTATGACCTGTACCTGGTAACCAATGGCAAGCATGGCAAGAAGATCAACAACGTCTGGAATGGGATGGTGGGAGAGGTAAGAGGAACCAAAGCCAATTTAATAATCAATCTATTGTACGACATGTTTACATCATGTGCATCATTGTTGCACCACTTGTAGCCTTCCTTTGCACTTTTTTCAAGTAGCGTTAGCTTCTCTATGGTTTCAATTAGCTGCTTTAACTTGAAGGTGAAGTCCCAGAGTTCCTTCTAGGACCGTAAACTTTATTGCATGAGCTCACGGCATTTTCACTGAACCGAAGTTCATCTTACTGAGCACTGACACCACCCCCCCCCCCCCCCCCCATTCACACGTTGATAATATCGATGGAGGTCTGGAGCATCTTTGGCCCAAGCTCTTGTGACTGATCTCAAGCCTGATCTGGGATCTGCTCACACAGTAATGTGGGAGAGCTCCAGGAGCCCCCTGTCCTTATCCATGATGTGCCTGTGATGCTTCTCGGCTTTGGGTTAAAACACAATGATTAAACATCTCTTGTTCTTCTCTTCCTTCTTTCATCTCCGACTTCCTCTTTGTCTTCCTTTCCTCAAACGTACCATCTTATCCTCCTCCTCCTCCTCCTCCTCCTCCTCCTCCTCCTCCCTGACATCCATCTCATTCCGTCCCCATGTCTTTGCTACTTCATCACTCACCCTCCTCCTCCATCCATCCATCCATCCATTCCTCCCTCCCTCTCCTCCGCCCTCCTAAAGGTGGTCTATAAGAAAGCCGTCATGGCCGTCGGATCTCTGACGATCAATGAGGAGCGTTCTGAGGTCATCGATTTCTCCGTCCCGTTCGTGGAAACCGGGATCAGTGTCATGGTGTCCCGTAGCAATGGAACGGTGTCCCCGTCAGCCTTCCTCGGTAACTGTCACCTCACGACTCTCGCCTTTGTTGTCGATCTCGGGCGGGGGTGGTGGGCTATGGGGGGGGGGGAGACTTTGATCCGTCTTGTTTTTGGGGGGTTTTCGGTCGGCGTGAGTGCAGGACGGTGTTTTTTTGTGTGTTCCCTTGAGATAGCCGTCAACACGCGCTCTTTCGTCAGAAGGGTTCAGCCTCGACTCGTTGCCTTCTGCCACAACGACTCGCACTCACCTGAGAGGCCGTCAGGTTTTAAACCGAGCGGCCTCACGCACACACTGTGACACGTGTGCAACAATGCAGTTTCTGCAGTGAAAACGGCCATTAGCAGGAACGCTGCACCGTGGACGCTGGCCAGCGCGACACATTTCTGCTCACTGTGCCAGCAGGGCTCTCACACGCATTAGAGGCTGGTTTAATCTCAGCGGTAGTGTTGTGAGCTCAGAAGGAGGACAGGAGTGCTGACACCAGAGCTTACCTCCTCACACTGTCATAGGGTGGGGGAGGGGGGGGGGGGGGGGGCAGCATGCAGGAGCCAGCTTGTTAGCCGCGAATGCTGATTTTAAAGATGTAAAAATGTCATTCCTTCTTTTTGTCTCTCCCTCTCAGAGCCATTCAGTGCATCAGTGTGGGTGATGATGTTTGTGATGCTCCTACTGGTCACTGCAATGGCTGTCTTCATGTTTGAGTACATCAGTCCCCTTGGCTTTAACAGGAACCTGGCACAAGGAAGAGGTGAGCATGTAAACACGCGCATCAGCTGCGAGACGGCCGCCCCATGCGCGCGTCCCTCTGAACCTCTGGCACGCACTCCGTCCTCTCTCTTTCAGACCCCCACGGCCCGTCCTTCACCATGGGCAAGGCCGTCTGGCTGCTGTGGGGTCTGGTCTTCAACAACTCCGTGCCAGTGCAGAACCCCAAAGGAACCACCAGTAAGTTCATCGTGTCCGTGTGGGCCTTCTTCGCTGTCATCTTCCTGGCCTCCTACACCGCCAACCTGGCCGCCTTCATGATCCAGGAGGAGTTTGTCGACCAGGTCACCGGGCTCTCCGACAACAAGGTGAAGGACGGAAAATGTTTGTTTCAACCTGCTGTTTCGTAGAAAACCAAAGAGAGGCCTGAAGAAATGTTCTTCGGGTCGTCTTTTGCTCTACTCCTTCATCGGTCCTACTTAGACATAATGTAACTCGCTACGTTGAATATTATTATTTATTCTTAAAGTATAAAAGTAAAAGGCAGGTTTTTCAAAGCCGTTGGTACTCGTGGTACTTAAGGGCGCAGAACTTGCAGCGCAGTCAAAATGAGTTGTTTTTGCACCCAACCATCTCGAGAAACTCTTACAGAAACAGCCAGGGACTAAAGTACAGATACCCAAAATATCTTCTTAAGTAAGGTAACAAAGTATTTGGACTTTGTTACTTGACTCCTCTGCATAAAAATCACGTTCAAAATGTGTGATGACTCATTGACTAAATATATGATATAAACAAATCATACACTAGTATAGAACTGTGCACGTTAGCAATGCATTTCCTATGTCAGCCTGGTTGTCTTCAAATTCAGAACCGGGATAGAATTAGAAAGCATATAGATGTTATTAAAAGACTACTCACCTACGCAGGTTTCTTTGCAGGTATGTGCAGTAACGAGCTGGTTCACTTCATTCAGGCTTGAGTAATGTGTACACAGCACACGTTTATCTCCTTCATTGGTCAACGTTAGCGTGAAGAATATATGCTGCGTCATGATCTTTTCATGAAGTAAAACTTCCCTCCATGTGATATTACAATCCGGCTGCACTAAATATGACCTAATAACCCAATTCCATTCCACATCGAGCATTCCTCTTCTGCCAATTCAGCGTGGGTTTGTATTTGTAAGACATTTACACAATTAATCAAAAGTCTCTTCCATGAATATACTTCACTGTTTTATCGCTGAAGAGCAGTTGCTGCTACAACACACGCTTCGGAATGAGAACGTAGCGTTAAGAGAGGGAAAGACAAGACGGTGCAAAAGGCCCTGCAGGTTAAGGAGGACGGGCCGAAGGATTTAAGGCAGAAGGATTTAAGGCAGAAGGATTTAAGGAAAAGCTCGACCCAAATGTAGAAAAATAGAACGGAAGAGCGAGACAAAGGGGGTGCAGAGCTCCTGAGGAGAGAGGGACAGATGCACGAGATGCTCCCAAAGAGAGAATATGAGACGCAGGGGCTTTTGACAACATGCAGCAGGAGAGGAGGAAGGGATGGGGGGCCGGAACGGGGGGGGGGGGGGGGGGGGCGTAAGGGGTGCAGCAACTGGCAGGAGGGTGACTGAGGAACAGCGATAGCCGAGAGGCCAATACGCACAAGATGCTGGAAGACAACAGGCGGACAGATATGGGCCAAGTTGACGGCTGAGGACGGGGAGGGAGAAAGGAATAGGGTGAAAGGCCGGGGGGGGCGGGGGGGGGCAAGCAACAGAGATATGGGAAGACAGAGCGTGTCAGAGAAGAAAGAAACTGGACAAAAAGGTTAAACGGCCATTCAGACGGACACTGAGCCGACATGTGACCAACGAAACCCACGAAGGAAGCCCGCCGTCGGGAATCTCACCTTGACGCGCTTCGACCGCCACAGTGGCCACTAGGGGGCAGGACGGACCAATCAGATGGAGGCAAATGGGCCGCGCAGCGAATCGATGCCTCGTTGTAACAGCGGCCTCGTTAGAGGAGCAACATGGCCGTCCCATTGGAGGAGAGTTTTTTTTTTTACGGTGGAATTGTCTGGGATAGAACAAGAGCAGAAGTGCTGGTTTTAAGTCGCATGTTTTGAAAGTATTTTGATTTTAAAAAGAGAGCAGGGGTGGGGGGGGGGGGGGGGGGAGGAACAACAAAAGAGGCTAAGAGAAGGTCAGTCCGGAAGAGCTGAGGTAAATACACACAACAACAACACAATATAACACAATATAAGGAACTTTCATCTCCACTTTATTCTCCCCCCCCCGTCCTACTGTGAGGCCTCTTGTGACGCTGACACACACGCTGCGTGACATCACCACCGACAACCACACGCACACACACACACACACACAGCGTGTTCATCAACGCGCGCTGACCTGATTACACAGCAGAGGCACACGTGTGTGCGGGCAGATGCAGCATGCGTGAATATTTAGATTTGTATCTATGTAGATGTGTGCAATGAAACTAGTTCATCAGCTGTTCAGCCATCGAAAGCCCAGATGTTTTTGTTTATTTACAGTTGAACAAAAAGCCAATGGCATGCTGATACGAACCTTCGTGCACCGACATGTAGATAAAAGAGCTTGTCATTCATTATTATTTCACAGAGCTGTACAGACACACACACAGACACACACACACACACACACACAGACACACACAGTATAAGTGGATGTAACCGATAGGATGTGTGTGTTTTTGAGGGCAGATTGTTGCAGCAGTGCTTCAGGAGGGACATGAACACTCCTACAAAACCGTTGACCTGTTCACAGATGAGATTACGCCTGGGGGGGCGGGAGGGGGGGGATGCAAAGTGTGTAATAAAACTGGCCAAAGGAGGACCTACATAGGAAGGGAAGAGAGACCTTTTAGGAGCAGAGTAAAGGTGCCGACAGTGGAGTGTAAGTATGATTTAATCCAGATCAAAAAGTAAAAATAGCAATGAGAAGGGGGTGAGGGATGGGGGGGGGAGGGGGGAGGCATGACAATCTCAGAGATTAAGTAACACTTTGATTGACTTAAGTTGGGCAGTTAAAAGAATATTTTAGTTTCCACTTATTTTTTTTAAAGTGGAATTCGCAACGGGAATGAATCGTTGGATAAACGCACAGCAGATGACCTGTGGACACACACACAAACACACACACACACACACAGTTTAACCTCTGCAGCCCAAACACACTCCTGAAATATATTTCGTCCCTTCTACAGTTTCAGAACCCGTACGCATACTCGCCTCCGTTCCGCTTCGGGACGGTTCCAAACGGCTCCACGGAGAGGAATATCAGGAAGAACTACCCCGCTATGCACCAGTACATGGTAAAATATCACCAAACCGGAGTCACCGACGCACTTGTCAGCCTCAAAACGGGGTAAGGAATCGGGGTGTGATCAAATACTATTCCACTGATGCAAAATGTTCACCCGTCAACCTCAAAAGTGTGTTTGTGTGTGTGTGTGTGTGTCATCGACAGATAGCTCTGTGCGTAATTGCATGTGTGTGTGTGTGCGTGACGGCTCCCCTGGGACTGCGGGTGAATGGGCTCCCTCACTGGGAACAGCGGGAGCTATTTTTAGAGCTGGTCCCCACAGCGGAACCGGAGACGGTGTGTGTGTTGTGGAAGAATATCGATGGCAAACAAATTTGAGAGAGCACAAAACTAATTTGAGCGCTGCTTAGTCTGCAAGTCGAGTTTTGCAAAAGCGCACGAGGTCAGATCCGTGAGAGCAGGATACGATTTGTGTAATACCTTTGAATTAAAAAAATTACTAAACAATCTAGACACTAATTAATAAAGTAGCTGGATATTTACATAGCATTTGCTGTATGTCTTTTATTTCCAGCATTTATTTGTGTTGTTTGAAACATTTAAAAAAACGAGGCATGTTATGTTATACATCTCCGCTCTCCATACTTGAAAATGTAAGTCAGCTTTTTTATTTTTTCATGCAGATATAATATTTAAAAAAATACATGAACCTCTCAATGTCGGAGCTTATGCATCTGAAACGGTTGGCAAGCGGCTTCGTGCGGTCTTAAAGTGGTCCGAAGCTGCCAAAACGGAGAAAGCAGATGGAGAAATGATCCGGATTGCACTCAGAAAATCTGATTCGGCTCTTACAAATCTGTGCCTGTGCTCTCTCAAATGTTGACTTGCGGGCTAAGTAGCGCTGAGAATTTGTCTTGTGCTTTGAAATCTTTTGGCATCCACATACTTCCATAACGCATCCGTTTAAGAAAGGACCGGGAGTTCATCCCCATGGGCAGGTGGAAACGGGGGATAGGAAAGTGGAGGTAACAGAAGAAGCGGGGGTGGGGGGGGGGCTTGACTCATCTCATCATCACATGGGAATAAGAGGTGAGGGAAGAGGCCTGATTAAAGGACATGAAGGAAGTGTGCAGGAAGGAGAGTGGTGATGGAATGAAAGAGGAAAAGTGACGGAAAAGGAAAGAAGGGGAAATGGAGTGTGAGAAGAGAGGGCGAGGACGTGGGGGGGTCGTGGTGTGTGTGTGTGTGTGTGTGTGTGTGGGGGGGGGGGGGGCGTTCATTAAGGAATGGACAGATGGAAAGGGAAAATGTTGGGAAGGAGCCGGTAAAGGACAAGGGGGTTGATGAGCCCATTCGACCAGGGGTCTGATTGGTTGATTGCCACGGGGAGGGATCCAATCAGGGCTCTCAGCTCGAAGGACGCGGTGAGAGAAAGGTGAGGGGAGGGGAGGGGGGGGGTAGAAAGAGATAACGAGTGCAACAAATACACGTGGATGTGGTTCACGATCCATAATGTCATGCTTGTGTGTGTCTTTCAGCTCATTCTCTCTCATCCATAAAGTCATAAGTCAACTGGTTAAAGCACTCCTGCAGCTGTAATACTCTCAGTGCTCTCGCCTGTGTTGTTGCATTAGCATACAGCACAGAGGTAAACACACACACACACACTCACACACACTGAGCCGCAGGTGTGCGCAGCCTAGAACCCCCTCACTGATGATTCTGTCGTGTGGAATTAGCAGAGGAGCAGCAGCGCCCAGCTGTTCGAGGCTCGATGGCTGGATTAGTGCCGGCGATCGGTTACAGCCGGCCATCGATTGGATCCACGGATCCAAATGACTCGCAGTACCCTCAGAGTCTAGAATATCTGATCGGTGTCTGCTCCAGACGATGTTGCGTATTGCCAGCAGGACGACAGGGTCGGCACAGCGGGGGGGTCTCAATGCAAAGGGAACCGGCAGAGGAGTCTACAAAAAAGTGCAGCTAGAATCCGTGACACAGGAAAGTGTTAACGTGCAAATGTGAATGTGGATGAGGATGTGGATGTGGATGAGGATGTGGATGTGGATGAGGATGTGGATGTGAATGTAGATGTGGGTGTGGATGAGAATGTGGATGAGGATGTGGATGAGGATGTGGATGAGGATGTGGATGTGGATGAGGATGTGGATGAGGATGTGGATGTGGATGAGAATGTGGATGAGGATGTGGATGTGGATGTGGATGAGGATGTGGATGAGGATGAGGATGTGGATGAGGATGAGGATGTGGATGTGGATGAGGATGTGGATGTGGATGAGGATGAGGTTGTGGATGAGGATGAGGATGTGGATGTGGATGAGGATGTGGATGTGGATGAGGATGTGGATGAGGATGTGGATGTGCATGTGAATAAGGATGTGGATGTGGATGAGAATCTGGATGAGGATGTGGATGAGGATGTGGATGTGGATGAGGATGTGGATGAGGATGTGGATGAGGATGTGGGTGTGGATGAGAATGTGGATGAGGATGTGGATGAGGATGTGGATGAGAATGTGGATGAGGATGTGGATGAGGATGTGGATGTGGATGAGGATGTGGATGAGGATGAGGATGTGGATGAGGATGAGGATGTGGATGTGGATGAGGATGTGGATGTGGATGTGGATGAGGATGAGGTTGTGGATGAGGATGAGGATGTGGATGTGGATGAGGATGTGGATGAGGATGAGGATGTGGATGAGGATGTGGATGTGCATGTGAATAAGGATGTGGATGTGGATGAGGATGTGGATGTGGATGTGGATGAGAATCTGGATGAGGATGTGGATGAGGATGTGGATGTGGATGAGGATGTGGATGAGGATGTGGATGTGGATGAGGATGTGGATGTGGATGAGGATGTGGATGAGGATGTGGATGAGGATGTGGATGTGGATGTGGATGTGGATTTGAAAAATGTTGTGTGATTGCAAACTTTACCGAAAAGTTTCTAGGTGCCCCCCCCCCCCCTCCCAACTAAAAGGAAAGTATTCTAGAGTAATTTTACCTGGTAAAGGATTACATTCCAACGGTGTAGAGGAATGCAAAGCAGTGCTGCTACATTTTATTCACCCAAATACAATGAATCCTGCTCGAAGCCAATACGTCTACCAACACACAGACACACACACACACACCAACCTTCTCCTTGCTTCCTTGCTTCTCAACAGTTCTCAACAGTGCGTAGCCACGTGTAGACGATTGCCGTCGTGCTGAAGTGCAGACGCACACACACACACACAGCATGTTTGGACACACAGCCTGCGTGAGGATGGAGCCAGTGCCGGGTTAAGCTAATTACACAGCTGAGCTATCGGCTGTGAGCTTCCGTCAGAGGGCTGGATCTGACATTCAGTAAATGCCAGCCAGTCACAGCGCTATTAGCAGGGCTCTCTGTGTGTATACGTGTGTGTGTGCACGTGTGTGTTTGTCTGTGTGTGTGAGAGAGCCGGCACCGAGAGCGAGACAGAGAGCAGCGGTTGGTGACGGCATCAGTTACATTGAAAATGTCAGTCTGGGCTCTTTTCGTTTTGCAGACACCTTAAAACACGAGTGTGTGTGTGTGGAGTGTGTGCGTGTGGAGTGTAACCATTTGCGTGCGACTGTAGTTAGTCCCGCGGGATTGACCCGCTGCGCACTTCGGAAGCGCAGAAAGAGCCGTCCTCAGCTTTTGTGTCTCACTTCTCACTCAGTCCTCTTTGCAAGAAGAAAGAAATTGAAACCTGTCCTGCGTCTTCATCCCTCTGTCTGTTTTCTTCTGTCTCTTTCCTCTGTTCTCTTGTTCTCGTCCGTTGCAGGAAGCTGGACGCCTTCATCTACGACGCTGCGGTGTTGAATTACGCAGCTGGCAGGGACGAGGGATGTAAGCTGGTGACCATTGGCAGCGGGTAAAGCAAAGCTTCAGTTCTTTAAAAAGACACTTTCACTGTGGACTGTCTCCACGTCATGATCCGATTCCGCCATTCTTCTGTCCAAAAACCACCGCGTAAAGTCCTGTGACGGGTTTGCTTGTGGGTCGTAGCGCACGGACACATGTGTAATCACAGGCTGCCATCACACGTACAAAGTGCGCTGAAATGCTCTCTTGCTGCGAGTTAGATGAGAGGATTGACCACCTTCCTGTCTGTGCAGTGAGTATGAAGCTACCTCCAGCAGCTGGCTAACGTAACTCAGCCACTGAGAGCTAGCCCGCCTCAGTCCAAAGGTAACACCTCGAATATATCAATCAATTGGGCGTCTCTCAATCTGGACCTGTTGCCTGGAAACCAGTGGAGACTCCAGGAAGACGCTGGTCTCCAGACCCTATACAGTATCTATAAATATTGTATACTGGCAATCGAAGAAAAAGGAAAATATTTAACTTTCATTGCCATACGTCCATTAGAATTATTATTGGTCTTTGGCAGTCGTTCCTCCTCTCCACACTGCAAAGAGATCTGTTTTTTTTTAAAGCAATTGAGCACTAAAGTTGCCTTAAGAAGGGACCTCTTCAAGGCCAGGGTGGAGGGTGGAGGGATGATCAAAGCGGCCAACAGTGTTCCAATGTACATATGTGGCAGTATTGTCACAAGCCTGATCAGATGAAAAGCTGTAAGCTTTTGATGTCCGACTCCAGGACCGCTTGTCTTTAGGCCATAAAAAAAAAAAAAAAAAACATTTGGATGTAGTGCTTTTGATTCTGTGATCGTATGCACGAGGTATCTCCTTGAAGATATCTTGAATCGCGGCATCTGGAGGGCTGAAGGGGAGAGTGATTGTTTCAAAGGTTAAAATGTGTGTTTTCTGTCTGCGTGTGTGTGTGTGTGTGTGTCTGTGTGCGTCCGGGTGTTGGTCGCGCTCAGGTACATCTTCGCCACCACCGGTTACGGCATTGCTCTGCAGAAAGGCTCGTACTGGAAGCGACAGGTGGACCTGGCCATCCTGGCCATCATCGGAGACGGTGAGAAACGAATGCAGACTGTCCGTGAAGGCAAAAGGTTACACTGTGCATGCACACACACACACACACACACACACTCATCTGTGCTGGCTGGTCTGCTGACAGCACAAAGGGAAAGCAGTGAAGTATAAATAGTCCTTTGATGTTATTCTGGACACAAAAAAGCTGCTCTAAACAGAGGGCACAGTGTGTAAGTTATTCTAATGTATTCCGCTCTGCACCACCAGATGTGTGTGTGTGTGTGTGTGTGTGTGTGTGTTAGCGTTGCTCTGAATCACCCAATTCCTTTATTACGGAAGCTTCAGAAGTTCTTATGTAAACAAGTTCCCACTGCAGAACAGAGAGCTCGGTGACGGATGTGTTTGTGTTTACAGCCATCAAGTGTTCTGCGGTTGATTAAATGAACACTGGTGTCACAATAATCCTCTCCAACCAAATCGTATCAGTAACACTGGAAAGTGTAGGATAAACATCTGGTTCGGTGGGGGGGGGATTCCCTGTTATTAATCCCATTCAAACTCTTCTACACTTTTCTGTTAAATCTTTAGCGGTGTTGTAAAACAAATTAAAGGAGGTCAAACAAGTAAAAGTGAGAGTGAGAGATATGGAAAGGAGGGAGCAATCAATGGGAGGTCAAGGAGAGAGAGCGGGAGAGAGAGAGGGAGAGGATGGGAGACGGGCCGTCGGCTGGGGAGAGAGACGGGGAGTGGGATGGGCGGGGGGGGGGGGGGGGGATCCCTGATGGATGACAGCGGCTCTGCGTCCCGGGCAGATGGTGCTTCATCAGTTAGACACAACGTGGGTGGAGGACGGACGCCTTTTACCGGACAGAAAGAAGACGCGTTCGGGAAGGTGAAGAACAAACAGACGGACACGGAACAGAACACGCGAGCAGGTGCCACACGTGTTCTTTTGACCTCAAGCTTCACACTTTACTTTAATCCACTTTTTACTTACTCAGACCGAAGTATCGGAGTGGAACAGCAGCGGATTCTGTGTTTTGTGGTTGATGACGTGATGTGATGGAGTACAAATCGAGGGTTTCCTCCCCAAAGTATTCTGAAAGCTCTGAAACTGAGGAGGAAACATGCAGAGACGTGTTGTCCTGATGGACCTTCGGGCTGAAAAGAGGAAAGGCTCGATTAAACGAAGAAGACACTCTTATCTGATTATCTCATTTATTTTCACATTCTTTTGCTGCAAAGTCCAAGCATATCCTAATGTCCTGTTAAAAGGCCGGTGCCGTGGCCACATTCGTTTAGTTATTTATTTATTTATTTATTTATTTGTGAATCCAACCGGAAGATGAATTCTCTTCCAAAGAGGTTTAGTGATGTCATGTAGCAGGACACCGCCGTGAGATTTGTCTTCCCCCGCTAGCAGCCGCAGTAACCCGGCCCTGACGGACACAGATTGGATCAGCCAAATGTCACCGATGGAGGGGGGGGGGGGGGGGGGGGGGGGGGGGAGTGAGGGATGAGAAAAGATAAGGGCTTCTTACTTTCTACTTTTCTTTCATTAACGCAGAGGAAACGATCTGTCTGGAAATGGAGCCCGGAGGCTGGTGATGGATGTTGAGAAGCAGACGTTATTTACCACAATCAGACATCTTTAAATCGCAGATAAATTAAGAAATTATTCTTTAATTTTGTTGTTAGTGTCATTTTGAATACCATATGACACTCTTTGCAGATTTATTATTGATTTATTTAAAAGATATTTTAGAACAGGTGTTACGGGTTATTTTCTAATATCTCACACGTTCAGGTATCAAGATATAAACTTATGTTTGTTTATGTTTAGTGAAGGATTTGAGTCTCTCTCTGCTCCTTCTGCTCCGCAGGTGAAATGGAGGAACTCGAAGCCCAGTGGCTGACGGGAATCTGCCACAACGAGAAGAACGAGGTGATGTCCAGTCAGCTAGACGTGGACAACATGGCTGGTGTCTTCTACATGCTGGCCACGGCCATGGGGCTGTCCCTCATCACCTTTGTCTCCGAGCACCTCTTCTACTGGAGGCTCAGATATTGCTTCACTGGAGTCTGCACCGGCACGCCGGGCCTCCTGTTCTCCATTAGTCGGGTAAGGGCCGCTGTGGCTGTTATTGGACCATGTGCACGTCCATCTCAGGAACGCATTGATGTAGTGTCTTCTAATTTGTCCCCTTGGACGTTCAAAGATCGAGGTCACTGTGACCTCACCTGCAGCTCAAGAATGTAGAATAGATTTTGATGGCCAAAGTTGACTTTGAATTGCTCACAGTTGATATGGGAATCATCAACTAAAGGTTAAAATAATTAACTTGAACTAAATTAGTCTAAACTGCTAGAAAAAAACCTGCCTCATCTTTAGGCAGAATTGAGATTTTACACTTTGAAACAACAGTGTTATGTTTTGTCCAAAAGTTCATTCACCCAAACAGGCCGATGAGTGAATTCACATGCCGTGACTTAATGACCCACTTAGGTCAACATTTTAACATATTCCAGCCTGAGGAAGCACAGCATCTACACTAGGGGTTAATCTTGCAGTATCGGGAGCAGCACACGCGCAGGAGAAGTACTGCTGAACTATGGAACTAGTGAAGCAGAAGGGGGAGGAGGAGGCTGCACTGAGGAGGATGGAGACGGGAGGGCCGGTCGCGAAGAAGCCCGGAATATTGGCCACAATTGATCCTAATTGCAACGTGTCTTTGGGTGAAATCCTGGCAACCCGCGTTAAATCAATCTATTCTCCCTCGGTCTCTTCTGAAAGGTCAGCGTTCTCTTTCGCTGGAGGTGAGAACGGAAGACATGGGCGTGCATCCTTAAACGCGCCGCAGTGCCTCCGCACCATTGTGGATGCAAAGCGTGACT
Organism: Pungitius pungitius; assembly: GCF_949316345.1. Classification (NCBI taxonomy): domain Eukaryota; kingdom Metazoa; phylum Chordata; class Actinopteri; order Perciformes; family Gasterosteidae; genus Pungitius; species Pungitius pungitius. The sequence continues at coordinate 1,828,285 of NC_084911.1, forward strand.
CAGATTTCAAAGTTTACAGAGGCGGGTGAAAACTTTGAGAATGATGCTGTTTCAAAGCCAATCTCGGGAGGGAATTAGGGCGGAATACGTCCTTAATGGGCTGCTCTGTGTCGATAAGCTTCACAATACGTGTGCGCAGCCAAAAAGCACTTTGCATTTGTCAACGTGAGAAATGATTTTCTACAAAGTATTTGTGAGCTGGGAAATGGTCTCAGTGGGGAAATAATGTGCTTTTGTTCTTTTAGCTTTAGGAAGAGCGCTCTATGACATCACAGTTATGCACGACTCAGGTTATTGTTGGCTCAGGTTATTTGTTAAGATGCATTCTAGTGTACTCTCAGATGATGCTATGCTTTTGCAAGCAGATGTACTGTTAAATGAATGAAGCTGCAGAAAGTCTTGTCTCGTTGCATCACATCACATTTTGTCTGTTTCCTGTTGCTAGAGGCTGCATTTGACCTGGTTGGATTATTTTATGAAAAACATTATAGCTGTTTTGTTATATTCATGAATAATTCTTGATTTGTTCTACTTGTTGCTTGACTGGGCCATCTTCTGTGTCAATCATAGTTGACACAACAATGCTAAACAAAGATAATTTATAATAATAATTTTACATTATGACAGTTGGATTTTCCTTACAAAGTACTTTTCAGAGAAGGGGAAAGATTTAAAAATTAAAAAACATATTGAGTGTTCATGTTGTTAGAAGGCTGAGTTGGACAAATGGTTTGTGGTTTGCTTAATTATTACCAATTTAATAAACATAAAAAAATGTTTGTTCAGAATAGATAAACATAACTAATCATTTTCTCCTCTTCTTCTTTCTCAATCCCTCTTCATGTTTAATTCTACCATTTCATCTCCCCCCTCCATCCCTCTCCATTTTTTGTCTCGTTACCCCTCATCATTATTATTTGACCCCCCCATTCCATTCCACCTTGTTTACCCATGTGTCATCATGCAGGGTATCTGGAGTTGCATCCATGGCGTCCACATTGACATGAAGAAAAAGTCTGATTTGGACTTTAGCCCGCAGGACAAAATGCTGAAACTCATTAAATCAGCCAAACAGATGACAAACATGTCAAACCTGGGTGGCTCCCACATGAATTCACCCAAACGTGAATTCATGCACTCGGCTGGTCCCATGATTATGGACATGATGGCAGAGAAGGGCAACTTCATTTATGCTGACAACCGAAGCTATGCTCCCAAAGATATGATCTATGGGGACACTGGTGACCTGCAGTCTTATCTGGCCAACCGCCACAAAGACCACCTGAACAACTACATCTTCCAGGGAGGTCAGCATCCCCTGACCCTAAACGATGCCAATCCCAACACAGTTGAGGTGGCAGTAAGCGCCGAGGCAGTCCAAACCAACGCCAAGCCGCCCCGGACCCTGTGGAAGAAGTCGGTTGACACGCTTCGTTCGGCGCCTCCCGGGCCTACTCCGATGCCCGACATGCTGATGCCGGACCCGAGAATGTCGATGAAGACACAGCGCTACCTCCCCGAGGATGCAGCCCACTCCGACATCTCCGACTGTTCCAGCAGGGCGGCCTCCTACAAGGACCCTGAAAATAACAAGCACCTGAAACCCAAGGACAACTTAAAAAAAAGATCCGTTCCAGCGAAATACCCAAGGGACTGCAGTGATGTAGAGCTGTCCTACTTAAAGACTAAGCAGGTCATCGGCGGAACCAACCAGAGCGGGAGAGGAGGAGGAGGAGAGAAAATATTCACCATCGACTCTGACCGAGAGATGAGCCTGCACTCAGACCCCGTCCACTACCGCGAGAGCCGCGGCCTCGCCGCAGACGATTTGGATTATCCCGAAATCTACTCCGACCACAGTGACAACTACCGGAAGTGTGAGCAGCCCATCATTCACCTGAACTCTTCGCCTCTGCATCACCCCGACTCCGATCTCCTGCCGGACCCAGCTTACTCCAAACACTACAGCCTGAAAGAGAAAAACATTGCCATGTCCCCGCATGAATCCATCGAGCGCTACAAACAGACACACTGCCGCTCTTGCTTGTCCAAAGTGTCCGCCAGCTACCCGCCGGGGGGGCCGTACACTCCTGCCGTAACCGCTGCAGCGTCTGCCACGCGCTCACCCTACAATCGGTGCGAAGCGTGCCTCCACACAGCCAACCTGTATGACATTAGTGAGGACCAGCTGCTCGCAGACACCTTGGTCAGTCCGACCATGCACCACCAACAGCAGCAGCAGCAGCAGCAGCATCAACCGGACGAGATGTTTGGCCTGTATTGGCCACAGACGGATGGGCCGCATGTTCAGAAAAGAAACCGCCTGAGGCTGAGTCGTCAGCACTCCTTCGACAACATCATGGTAGATAAGCCCAAGGAAATGGACCTGGGCCGACCGGCGCGCAGCGTCAGCCTCAAGGAGAAGGATCGCTTCTTGGACTCTGCATCTGACTCGCACTACGCAAACCTCTTTGGCATGCGCCCCTACTCCGGCAGACTGTTTGGCACCGGGTCCAAATCGATGCTGTTCAACCACAACCTGGAGGAGAGCAAGAGGAGCAAGTCCCTGTACCCGACCCATGGCTCGGATAACCCTTTCCTTGGTCACTCGCTGAGGGACGACACCAGCAGCAGACTGGTCCACGGGCGTAGCTCCTCTGATATTTACAGACAGCTGGCAGTGGCCTCGCCTGCACCGGTCGTCGGAGCGCCCCCCATCAAAACACGCAACGACGCGAACAATCTCCGTTCCTCCGTAAAATCCACCACTTCATACTGCTCACGAGACGGTCGGATAGCCAATGACATGTACAATAAAGAGCATGTTATGCCTTACTCAGCCACTAAGACTAGTGCATACCCGGCCCCCCGAGGCGTCCTAAACTCAGCCCAGTTCAGCAATAGACGGGTGTATAAAAAAATCCCCAGTCTGGAGTCAGATGTTTAGTTGACATAAGAAAAAATGTGTTCTCTCCTCCTTACTGCTCTCTGGGTTTGTATTATAATTTATCAACTATGTTATCCACCAAGGGATGCCATAGCCACACTACGTTTTTCTTCTTCTCTTTAAAAAGAAATTGTGCCCACTCGGGTATGACAGTACTACTACTACTACTCTCTTTGCAGATGATATCACCGTTTCTGTCCATCCTCTGTCGTGTGCCAATGAGTTGGTTGCTTGGCCAGCGCGCTGCCATATGGTAATCTGCCGTAAAGGGAAGGGAAGGTTTTAATATGGTTTAGGAAATGGCATCGTCCCATTAGAGGGACAGAGAAGGCCTAAGTTACAGCACAGGAGGACTCCTATAGGCGCTGTTGGGAATGGGGCAGTGGATTCGTGACTGAAATGTCTTGGGAACTGGCGAGGCAGATGGGAGACGTATGATATGAGAGGAGAATTAGAGGGAGAGAGAAAACCTCTCTTTCAGCCCGTCCTCCCACCCCTCCCCCCTTTTTTTACTCTCCAACCTCCACTGTCAAGCTCGCAGCTTGCCGGTTGAGGAGAAGAGGCCTGACAGATCGACCAGTTGGGCGCGTTTGATGTCGCAGCCAGACGTCGAGACGTCCCAGGAGGGCAGAGGCGTCACAGTGAGCCAGTCCGACGGCCTGCTGCCTGTTACTCTGACAAATATGGCCACCGGGACACCTGGCAGTGCGATAATGGGGGCAAGAGAGGGAGAGAGTGGACAAGCGGGCTAAACGGCACAGAGCCTTCGCTAGTTCTTTTTGGCGGGAGGTTAGCGGCGTGCTTGGTGACGTTTTGGGTTTATGTGTTGAGCCCTTGCTGAGGGCGACGAGAAGCTGAGAGTTATGTAGGTGCTATCAATGAATAATGTTTACAGACTGACAGATAAAAAAAAGACAAACTGACAAAATGACTGATAGAAAAGGACCCACGAGCAGGGAAACCTGAGGCGATTAAACGGGCATTTCATTTATGGCTCCGCACATAGAAAAATAATTGCAAAACTATTGCTGTTTTATTCTATTAAACTATAAGATTTATTAGGGATTCTGGCATCCGGATCCCCCTATGTAGGATTTTAGAGTTTGCTCATTTGGTAGCACAATAGCCATTAGTTTGAAAACCTCTCTCCCACAATTGCTTTGGAAAAAGCATAGCTTTCTGAAAAATACCATCAAGAGTAGTAGATTATTTTGCATGTGTTGATTTGTTTTTTTGTGTCGGAGAAGACAAAATACACACTAATACACTCTAAGACACATATTTTACATGTTTTTGAAAACCGTGTCCAGATGCGGTGGGCGGATAGTTGTACAATCGAAACCTTTATCGTTGACCTTCGTGCTCAGTAAATCTGTGTAAATCAGCATCATCCTGCTGCAGAGGAGCAAGGAAATGGTGGAAGGGAAGAGAGCAAAGAGGATATAAACGAGGTGGAAAATAAGGATGAAATCACGACTGGTTCCACCACCACCTTGAGTTCGGTAGGGGGGTCGCTGCTGATGTGAGTTTGTTTTTTTGACATCCCTGCCACTGAGAAACAGGGTATTAGCTATAAAAAAAAAGAAACACTGTTGATTCCTTTCCTTCTTTCCTCCTTCCTACTTGTTCATGACGCATCACTAGAGTGTTGGATAGCTAAAAGTATTTAATTTGATTTCCTTTTTTTCGTAAAAATGAACTTTGGTTGGCAGGTACAGCGGCAGTAGTGTGAAACGCGCTAACCAGTGCAGACCGGTTTAACCAGTCCGTGGTTAACAACTGTTGATCCGCTGTCAACCGGAACTCTGGTGGATCTGAGGACTGTTTCAGGCGGATCCACCGCTTACCTTCATAGGGTCGTTGGGTGCGACTTGGTGGGACTTGGTGGGACTTGGTGGGTGGAGATGGAGAGAGGCGGAGCCAAGGAGGCTCCACCTTTACGCGCTCACCGATCACGCGTCCATCTTAGTGGGGAGGAAGTTGCGCGAGGGCATGGCAGAACTCGGGTAAGCTCGAAGTCTTAACCAAAACATTTGGGTCCTAAACTGATTGTTTATGCATTTGGTTGTTGGTTCTTTTTTGATAACACACAACAAGCAGAAAAGACTTGCACATGCACATTTTTCCATGTACACGCGTGCCCACAAAAAACACTCTTTTTGGTAGCATTATGCTGTACAAACTGTACAGTCAGAGGAAAAATCATGTAACCATCTTAACTAAATGATTGATTTGCTTGATTGATTGGATTCACAAAGCCAAATTGTATCAAATAAAATACCTCAGGATGATTCTGTACGTTTTGAGGGAGCTTCAGACGCAGCGGAACAGAACGGGAGGCGGTGCCGATTTTTCGTAGAAAAAACATTTATAAAGAAAAAAAAGAAAAACAAGTGATTTATAGCGGGCGCAGAATCAAACTTTTCTCCTTTTGATGTTTACCAGTCCTAGGTCTTCCAGTTCGGCTCTTTGAGGCCCAAACTCATGCAACCTAAGTAAAGAGAGAAGAAGGCGGGGGGGGGGCTCATATCGTTGTGCTCAGCGCGGGGGGGGAGGGGGTACTGGAAAAGGAGGCTGTCTCTTTGCTCTCCATGGTTTTTAAAGGCAGTCCACGGCTTCAGCCGGTGTTTCAATTCAAGCTCCATCTGTAACAACTGCAGTCATCTCGCCCTTTTGTACTCTTGGAATACCGCGGTGAACCTCTCCTTGCTTCCTAGTCGGCTTCCCCGATGTTGACCGACGAGCGACATTTGTCTTTCTTTGCATCTTAACTGCATACTTATTATTATTATTATTATAATTATCATATGTATCTTCACATGCTGCTTGAGTGAGCTGACAAGTGAACAATATGCACATGTAAAAAAATATCAAACAGCACCCTCGCATTTTATGAACTCATGATGATTTGTTCTATTTGTTCTACTTTTACAGAACTTTCATATAAACTGATGCTGTTCAAACACACACTCAAACACACACACACACACACACAGACACACCCTTGTGATGACAACCCTGCTCTTTTTAATGACAAAATGTATTTTAATTACATTTAATGATAAATAATGAGGTGATGGCATGCAACCCCAGATGTAACAATTTGAATGTTTTATGTTCATTTATTTTTCTTTATTTTTGTTATGATGTTATGATCACTAATGCGTTGTAACCAGGTGTGAGTATATACATATTTAAGAGAGAAAAAAAATATGATGAAGACGCTGCTACTGTTTTGGGGGAGAAGGCGGGGACCTGAACCTTAGTGCAACTTCCTCATTGGCTGACGGGTCATTATCAGGCCGCCAGTCGCCCAATGGGGTCGGGGATCAGGGGTCAGGGGTCAGGGCTTGGGTCCGGTACGGCGGGACGTCCTTGCTCTTGCTCCTCCAAGGGCAGGTGAGAATTACTGTATCACCTGCTCCGCTTCTCCCTTCCCGCTCCTTCACCTGCGGTCGGGACTTCAACTGTAAAGAAGACAAAAGAAAAAAAGGAACCCTGCTCCAAAGATACGAGACCTCTTTCTTTATGGTTTGCTGTAAGAATAGAGCTTTTTTTTTAAAAACTAATACTTCCTCAAAGACTTTTAAGGAACTATTTTGAATATATTTAGAAATGACACCTGTATACATCGCTTGTAAATTCATACTGGAATACATCATCATGAAGAATTATAAATGATAAAGAGTAAAAACAATATTTTTGGTGTGAATTTCACAGGAGCTCTTCTGTACAGTGGCACTGTTTCTCTCTCTCTCTCTCTCTCTCTCTCTCTCTCTCTCTCTGTAGAGCGACTAGAATAAAACTTCACCATTCACAAGGTTTAGTGTCCTGTCGACATTCCCGATGTGCACACCACCCTGCCTCTCATAAAAACATCACTCTTGTTACTTGATGCGGACGGGTTTTTCACAGGAAATGAAACCACGTTTAATGCCTAAATGTAATAAAATTCTGCCTCCGCACGGCGACTTTAAACCGCACCGTATTTTCTGACCACATAATATGATCTATTAAATCTATACAGCCTTTGGTGAGGAATATACATAGGACTCCACAAACGCTAAAAAGCTAATATTGGTATTATTTTAATACCACACATATCAACATAGTCCAATATAAAGGTAATATTGGGTAATATGAAAATGCTGCCAATGTCTTCTCATTGCAGCATTTATTTAATAAAGACATCCATGCATTTTTTTTTTATTATCTTAATCATGATTTGCCCCCCAGGGGTCATCACAACAGGCCGGTACATAGAAACAAACACGTCTTGGGTCCAACCTCCACAGGGCCAACGGCCTCCTGCGCCACACGATGCTGTTTCCTGGGAATACGGAAGTGCTGCCGGACGCTCACGTGGAGACTTCCTGTCGCCGTACCATCCTTTTGCTGCTCTATTTCTCTTATTAACATTTCTGTTCTTAGTGCAGCTCCCCTTTACCTCTTTCTCTTCAACTTTCCCTGCAATAAATATGAAGGAGAAAAACCCGCACCAGTGATCACTTCTCCATTTGCTTCAAGGTTGTTGTTTTTTTAATCAAAATGTCCAAACTCCAATTTGACTTCTTTGTTCTAATCGATTACTTCAAAGGAACCAGTGGATGCTTCAATGATTTCTAGTCTGTAGAACACAACAATACGCTGAATGGCCGTATTTATCAGAGCTGTTAAAGCTCCATCTCCATCCCATCTAATCACTTCTACCCAGTCAATCACCCCCCCCCCTCGGCCTAAACACCTCCCCACCGGGTCTTACTCCTCATCATTTCTCGCTGATGGTCCCGCTTAAGGACGAGCCACCTTGTGACGGGCGTGTTCACCTCGCTAGATGTTTGCGATGGAGGGACCGGGGGACGTGTCTCCGTGTGAGAGACAGCCGGGGAGATAGCCGGAGGGGGGAGAGTAATTGAAATGGTGGGGGGGGGTGGGGGGGTTCATCAGATCACAGAGAATCAACCACAGTGGGGCTCAAACGGAGTGCTGCAGAGGATCCTCTTTGTGTGTGTGTGTGTCTGTGTGTGTTTGCGTGACAACAAGAAGACCTTGGCCAGAGAAGCTTTTTGTGGAGGTGCAGATAAAAGGAAGAAGGAGAAAGTAGCACTCGTTTATTATGTCATTTTCTATTCTCCCGTTTGGTTGTCAGGAGGTTCCTTCCTCCTGTGTGTGTGTGTGTGTGTGTGTGTGTGTGTGTGTGTGTGTCACTAAACCTTTTCTTCCAACAAATGTTCTGCATTGCAGAAGTCCACTCGTTGGGGAATCTTAATGCCTCTTCAAACACACACACACACACACACACACACAGGCAGGAAGAAAGGGGTCTGATTATGTTACACAAAACACTTGCGCGTCCGTCATCGTTGGCCGTCATCATCTCTCCTCTACGTGCCGGATATTTCGTCCTAATTTGATTCCGATATATACGAATTTTGCCTCAAAAACTAGATTCCCCCTTTGATTTGACTCGATAATCACACAATAAATTAGATTTCCATAAGTATCCCTTCTGCGTTTAATGCTTTGACTCCTATGAACCCCCCCCCCCCCCCGTGAATAACAAACGCTGCCTTTTGTTTCGCTAAACGGACGTTAATTCATTGTTGAGGAGGTGAAAGGCCGATGGAGAAGAGAGATGGATGCTGGGATCAAACGCTCGGCGTTATTGAGGTTAATGGATTTGTGATTTGATGGCAGGTTTTTGACAACTGTGGGAGGAGGGTGAGGGGGGGAATAAGTAAGGGGGGGGGGTACACTGGAGAGGAGGAGAAAGGGAGTGTGTGTGTGTGTGTGTATTAGTTATGTAATCTGTCTTCCCACTGTCTCCAGCTGTAATGTCAGTAATAAAGTTAATTGGGTCTTTGGTCCCAATGGCACAAAACATTTTGTTGGTATGCGTGTGTGTGGGTGTGTGTGTGTGTGTGTGTGTGCATGCAGGCGTGTGTGTGTGTGATGGTGGCTGCTTTCAAATAACGCTGAGACTCATTCACCTCGGGGGAAATCTTGATCAGGAAGGAAACAAAAAGCTTAGCTAGTGATTTGTGTCTTTATGAAGATGGTGTGTGTGTGCATTTTTTGTGTGCGTGTGTGTGTGTGTGTGTTTGAATTGAGGAACCCTCCCACTCTCAGTAACATTTTCATGACTCTTCTCAACAGGTTGGATTTGCAAGGTATCGACTAATGCCAAAATGGACTCATTCAAATGTTGTTTTTCTCTCTTCCATAAATGTTGAAACGCACAAAGGTTACACACTCGAAAAGTTCTCCTCATCGGCTTCCACTGATGTCACTGATCACATGGATCCCATCGACCACATGGATCCCATCGACCACATGGATCACATCGACCACATGGATCCCATCGACCACATGGATCACATTGACCACATGGATCACATCGACCACATGGATCCCATCGACCACATGGATCACATCGACCACATGGATCACATCGACCACATGGATCACATCGACCACATCGACCACATCGAACACATCGACCACATGGATCACATCGACCACATGGATCCCATCGACCACATCGACCACATGGATCACATCGACCACATGGATCACATCGATCACATGGATCCCATCGACCACATGGATCCCATCGACCACATGGATCCCATCGACCACATGGATCACATCGACCACATGGATCCCATCGACCACATGGATCACATCGACCACATGGATCACATCGACCACATCGACCACATCGAACACATCGACCACATGGATCACATCGACCACATGGATCCCATCGACCACATCGACCACATGGATCACATCGACCACATGGATCCCATCGACCACATCGATCACATGGATCCCATCGACCACATGGATCCCATCGACCACATGGATCACATCGACCACATGGATCCCATCGACCACATGGATCCCATCGACCACATCGACCACATCGACCACATCGACCACATGGATCACATCGACCACATGGATCCCATCGACCACATCGACCACATCGACCACATCGATCACATCGATCACATCGACCACATCGACCACATGGATCACATCGACCACATCGACCACATCGACCATATCGACCACATGGATCACATCGACCACATGGATCCCATCGACCACATGGATCCCATCGACCACATGGATCCCATCGACCACATGGATCCCATCGACCACATGGATCCCATCGACCACATCGACCGCATCGACCACATGGATCACATCGACCACATCGACCACATCGACCACATCGACCACATGGATCACATCGACCACATCGACCACATCGAACACATCGACCACATGGATCACATCGACCACATGGATCCCATCGACCACATCGACCACATGGATCACATCGACCACATGGATCCCATCGACCACATCGATCACATGGATCCCATCGACCACATGGATCCCATCGACCACATGGATCACATCGACCACATGGATCCCATCGACCACATGGATCCCATCGACCACATCGACCGCATCGACCACATGGATCACATCGACCACATCGACCACATCGACCACATGGATCACATCGACCACATGGATCCCATCGACCACATCGACCACATCGACCACATCGATCACATCGATCACATCGACCACATCGACCACATGGATCACATCGACCACATCGACCACATCGACCATATCGACCACATGGATCACATCGACCACATGGATCCCATCGACCACATGGATCCCATCGACCACATGGATCACATCGACCACATGGATCCCATCGACCACATGGATCCCATCGACCACATGGATCACATCGACCACATGGATCCCATCGACCACATGGATCCCATCGACCACATCGACCGCATCGACCACATGGATCACATCGACCACATCGACCACATCGACCACATGGATCACATCGACCACATGGATCCCATCGACCACATCGACCACATCGACCACATCGATCACATCGATCACATCGACCACATCGACCACATGGATCACATCGACCACATCGACCACATCGACCACATCGACCACATCGACCACATGGATCACATCGACCACATGGACATCGTCTTTTGCTCGGTGAGTCTGTAGGTCTGGGAATGCTGCTCCTTTTGTGACGGCCCCAAACCTCCAGGAGGGTTGTCTCCCCCCCACCCTGTGACGTGCGGTCACGTGACCTCATGGTCACATGGTTTGTTTGAGTTGAAGAAGTTTGTCCAATGGTTCTTCACCGGATTCAGAACGTCGATGATGAAAAATAATTTTCTTTTTTTTTTCCTTCCCGTTGGAGGAGGACGAGAACAGAGGGAGGAAAAGAGCCGGCGGGCAACAAAACATGCAACAACCGCCCCATGTAGGCGAGCATCTGTGTCTGTGTGTGTGTGTGTCTCTGTGTGTGTGTGTGTGCGTTTGGAAGACAAACTACAGCTGTGCTGAAACACATTGAATGAAAGAAAAGTTTTTTTTCAGGGGGGAGGGTTGTTGTACTTTCAGCCCATCTGTCTTTTGTGTAGCTTGTAGCATGAGAGCTCGACCTCTCGGGTGCACAAATCACCACAGGTGTCTCGTTGTGTGTCTCCGTTGTCGTGTGCTAACAGAACCCTGTCCGTACCGTGGTGATGTCACGTCGCAAATGTCCCTTTTCCTCATTGCTGGTCGGGATGATGTCATCCGTCTGGTTCCTTTTGGGTTTTTTTTTTTTCGCTGGATGGCGGGGGAACGGCTGCTGTCGCCCACGCGGTCCGCCACCCCGCTGCGCCCTCCGACCGCCTCCCACCGAGGAGGCCGCGTCCAGGGCGGCTCGAGGGGGAGTGGGGGGGGGGGGGGGGGGAGTAGAACAGATGAGGTGGGGGCGTCTCCACTGGGGATCTTCCGTCAGCCGGCTGCAGATCTCGGGCCTGAAGCAGATCCAACGCAGATCTGAAGTGGAATCACGTTAAAACCCGGCCTTAAAACCACCTTGTGTTCCTCGCCCCCCCCCCCCCCCCCTCCCCAACGGTGATAAACGAGACGCACTCGAGGCTAACTATGATTCAGGCTAATCACAAACAGGTTAATCACTTGTTTCTACACTCGTAGTCTGTTTTCATATCACTGAAACCATGCGTGTGTGTGTGTGTCTGTGTGTGTGTGTGTGTGTGTGTCATAGGGGAAGTGAGCAGGTGTGCGGATATGTGAGCACTCAGGTTTGATTAAAAATATCTAGCTTGATTGCGGAATAGCGCGGGGAGACCGAGGTTTTAATTGGCTGTGTCTGTGTGTGTCTGTGTGTGTGTGTATCATCGGTGAAAATGTTTGCACGCGAAAGCTCTTAAATAACACAATCAGAGAACGCCCGCTGTAGATCAGTCTGCCTCCACGGGACGCCACACGCCGGCGTGCACCAACACCGACACACAAACACACAACAACAAAAATACAGAGCAACAGCAGACAATGTAAGTCATAAGTGCTCCGGGAACCATACGCTGTGGGTCTATCGTAATCTTTCACTTCATAATGTGTGAAAAGGTTGAGAGAGACCTAAGTGTCTCGCTCTCCATCTGTGTCTGTGTGCGTGTGTGTGTGTGTGTGTGTGTGTGCGGTGGTTTGACTGTAGCAATCGGTCTCAACTAACCACATTACAGCCAGTGATACACAGGCAGATGAAGCAGGCAGGAGGAGAGTGGCAGATGATGAAGCTGAGAGAATCATCTACAAGGCTAATTGTGTATGCACACAGGGGTATGCATGTGTGTGTGTGTGTGTGTGTGTGTGTGCGCTCGTGTGACTGTGTATCTCATCGCTGCTGACTTAAGCAATTGTGAAGTAGAATTATGTGAGCAGACTTATTTGGGTATCTGGGACAGCCATTCAGATCTTTTGCCTGCTGGCTGCTACACAAACAGACACACACACACACAAACGTACACACACTCTTCCTTTCATCTCCCCTCCCGTCTTTTGCTTCAGCCCTTATCTTTCTGTGTCTTACCTCTGCGATGTTATAGATAACAGCCGCGTGGGTACAGCCGAGCCTCAGTGATTCCACCAGTCTCTCTCTGCCCTGAAAGCAGTAAGTTAATAAGACAGCTGCATACAGGTGCATAGAGGTACATACAGCTGCATACAGGTGCATAGAGGTACATACACCTGCATACAGGTGCATACAGGTGCATAACGCTGCATACAGGTGGATCCTCTCCAGGTAGCTGAGATGCACGTCAAAGACGTTGATTAAAACGCGTCATTTGTTCCACTCACTCCTTGCAGATGGTGCATGAGAGAATATCGTGTGCGGTGGATGAACCAGTTATGCCACACACAATATCTACAAAGCTCTTAAAATGTGCGTGAGCGTGCGTGTTTGTGTGTGTGTACATCCGTTGTTTCTTTAGTTTGTTTTTTTAAACAGGGGCCCCCGCCTGCAGGATGTGTCGCAGTGCCTCAGTCTCCGCTGTGGCCTCGCTCTCCCAAATAGATCAGGTACACGAATCCCATCTGACGCAGGCAGAGAGAAAGGGATACGGAGAGGAAAACAAGTGGCATCCCTGTCCCTGATCCGTCCCTGTCCCTGATCCGTCCCTGTCCCTGATCCGTCCCTGTCCCTGCTCTGTCTCTGGAATAGAACGTTATTATGGAAGATATACATGTGATCAAAGAGCAATGGAAGCACTTCATGTGGCTGAAACATCTGATTCGAGTCGCAGATCCCCTCTGGCGTTTTTAGGACGCGTCCCCCGGCGACCCCCCCCCCCCCCCCCCCGCCGTCCCGTCCCGTCCCCTCCTTCAGAAATGTTTTTAAAAATATCCAAGGAAAAGACAGGACATGATGTCTGAATGACCTAGTGAGAAGTAGTTAAGTATGATTGTGATAAAAATGGCATCATCTCTCTATGGACTGCCTTCACCCCCCCTGCCCCCCCCCCCCCTCACCCCCCCACACTTCTTCCTCTTTGCAGGGAACCTGCAGGTGAAGCACAGTGGACGTACAAATTCATCCTGTTCAGGGGATTAATAAGAGTAAATTGCTTCTTCTAAAGGGGAGAAAACGACTTCTTTAATCTTCAGCTATATCGCTTTTATCATCTTTTACAGTATCTCCAAATGGTCCATTAGCAGGCACAGCCGGAAGGGCAGTTGGACCGAACTAATAACACCCCCCCCCCCCCCTGTGTTATTATCCTTTTAAACCTTCAAATGAAATGCAGGTTGTGAAAAACTATTTTCGCATTCATGAGTCAGCGAGCAGGGGAAGAGTCCTTCTGGCTCTTCTGGTGTTCTTACAGAGAAAATACACCAGCAGATGAGGGACCACAGGATGCGTTTCCTCACCGCCCTCCTTCCCAAAAAACGAGGGAGGGCGGCGGCGATGTCTCGACCTGCAGACGGAGGAAAAGGTGAGAAGCAAAATGGCCGAACGCCCCCCCCCCCTCTGAACCGTGCGCTTGTTTCACACCCTGTTATGTAACCGAGGTCTCGTCACAGACTCCTTCACACTCCCACGTCAAGCACAAGTCATCCCAAGAAAACGCCTCCTTCTCATCGCCGGGTCCACCGACCCGTTCGGCCGCCTCCTGGATTATGTGGATCCAGGGAGGGGGGGGGAGGGGGTGTCCATACGTCGTGTCCTTCCCTCTCGGTAGATCCACTGCAATGAATCTCATGTCAGACTGAGCGCTTTGCTCCAGAAAAAACAAGCCACTTGGACCACTGTGCTTAATGCACTGTGTTTGTGCCAACAGGCAAGCTGCAGCTACACACTCAGACAGGCTGCTGCACTCACAGTAAGCGCCGCGCAGGGGGAGTTACGGGGGGGGGGGGGGGGGGGGGGGCGGCGGCGGGGTGGGGTGATGTCGGCGCCTTCGGCCTCGCCCTCGGGACAGACTGCGCTTAATGTGGGCTGCGTGCGCCGCTCGTGTTTGTTCGGCGTTGTGATCCGCCTCAACGTAGGAGCCGGGTGAGAACACGGCCCGCGGCTACAGCAAAGGGGGGGGGGGGGGGGAGTACACACACACAAACACTCTCTCTGCGGGGGCCTTTGTTTGTGCGTCTGATTGGAAACAAGCGAAACCCTCGGAAACGTCCAGCACTCACAGGCCGCGACCTTCCCTCACCTGGCCTCCTCTCCTCGCCTCCTCTCCTCGCCTCCTCTCCTCCCCCCCCCCCCCCGGTCTGAGAAGAGCTCGAGCTCGGTCTTTTGTAGCACTCAAGGGGAGCGCGCACTCTCTCGCTGTCACTCAGCCAACGCTCTGCTGCATCTTTCATCCGCAGACACACATTCATTTGCTCTGGAAGAAGAAAATCGCTGGCTCACGCTTTTTCGCGTTTTGTTCCCCGCCGCGTGTGTGTGTTTGTTTGTGTGTGTTTGTCTGTGTTTGTGTGTGTGTGTTCTGGGGACTCTGTTTCTCCTCCTGTCCTCTTCTCAGATAAGAATGCACCTGCACCTGCAGCAGTCACGCGAGGCTCCTTGTCCCTTTGTCCACGGGACGTCCTTTCATGTTTAATTAGGAGACTGATGTTCTTCACTCTATCCTTCGTGTTGTTTTTTTCACAGTTCATTCATTCATGTTCACACTGATTTAACTTGATGAAGCACACCCCTATGAATTCTTATTTACATATTGCTTTATAGTGATTGTTTCAAATAAACATTCATCAGATACTGTACATTTTCTTACATTAATCACACTTTACTAACCTTGGGAAATACTATAATATGATATAAAATGGACATACAGTACTTTAACTTTTGTTTTTAAATTGTAGAATGACGTTTCTTGTTCCGTGTTTGTGAATTTTCTTCGACTGACAATATCATTATTTTTTTATAATCTTTTTGGCATCATATGCTTTTTCTTCCCTTTTTTTGATTTTCTACAATCAACCGTTTTTTCCCTTTTTTACACACTATAATAAAAGCTTTTTTCAACATTTTTTTAACTGTATTTTTAAATTAAAGCATGACATTCTATCATACTTTTTTGACATATTATACTATATTGTTATTCATAGTTTTTTTTTTTTTTAAACATACGAAAATGAGATTGTACAAACAATTTAAGCGTGGAGGAAACCAGTTTTTGTTGTTATTTTCCATCATCTCTTCGCCGATGTGTAAAGTTCAACATTTGCTTTAGAAGGTCATATTTCTCACTCCCTGACTCGGGGAAGTGGACCAACGAATGTCCTTCTGCCAGCCGGCCTTTTTTTTTTTTTGGGTGTAAGAAGTCGGCGCCACGACCGGATCGCGTCGGCTCGGAGAGGAACCGCCTGCATTTCATTCTGACCGGTTTCAACGGGACCAGATGGCGATCCGGGCCGCCTGTGCGTTCAACTCTTCCTGTTACGCGCTCCGCCTCACCCACTCAGGCACAAACATGTCACATGACCAAACGCACCATTAAAAACCCACCGTACGTTTCCATCAGCTGCGAGGTCACCTTTTTTTTCTGCAGCTACTGTGACCTCAGGGACACAGAGGGGGTCTGACCATGATGAGATGGGTTAACATGACGATGGCAGGAACAAATAACAAAGTGCCCTCAGACTTCAGCTTTTAGAAAGCAATTCATACCTGCAGCCAATATACAGGAAGTATTCTAACGGCACAAGTCAGTAAATCAATTATGAAGTTGAATACAATAACTACCTGGAAACTGGAAACCTTTAAGGAAAGGTTGGCAATGTCCAAAGAGCACAAGGAGTCCCAAGGAAAAGGGCTTCTGTGACGAATGGCAGGAGATTAACAGGATCCAGTGTTAAAATGAAAGTGAGAGGAGATAGGAGGGAGATATTAAAAGGAAAATACAAAGGGGATAAAAGGGATGGAACATTAACAAGGAGGCGAGTGACGGGAGCAAGACGGTGAGCCGAAGAGGGGGGGAAGGAGATAAGAGAAGGTAAAAAGGGGGAGAACTCGGATAAGGGAAATAAGTCCGTCAATAAAAAGGAGGACAAGAAATGATGTGAGGGACAAGAAGAGAGGAGGAGGAGGGGCACCGAAAGGGAATCAAGTAGAAAACAGCATTAAATTGGATCTGGGCGAGAGGAGCAATAATCTGTCTTTTTGTCAGCTGAATTATGCCAGGATTGTATTTTACTACCCTTCATCTGTCTCCAACCCGGTGATGAACTATCTTCGCCTTCGCAGTGTCTCATTCCAGATAAGCTTCAGCCTGAAACCTCGTTAAACAGGACATTTATAATACATGCAGGTGGGAGACAGATTTGACCCACATGCAAGTCATGCATCAGGGATGCTCAAAGGTGAAGATAACGCCAAGGAAACCGGGAAGGATGAGAAGAGTGTTGTTAATCACACTGTGAGGTCACTTTGTCTTGCCCTTTAGGACACACATCTTCAACCCCCCCCCCCCCCCCCCCTCCACGAGTTCCCCCTGCGATCATCTGCACTAATCATCTCGCAGTAGCTAACCATCGCTAGCTCTGGGAGCTAACAGCTAACGGCCGCTAACCCACCGCATGGAGCTGTGCACGACTCGCTGCATGCGTGTGTCGACTTTCTCCCTTCTCTCACTCCCTCGAATTAGCACTTCTTTGCAACCTATCACATGCTTCCCCCACCCCCCCATCGGCAGAGGTGTCATGCCTTCTCGTGCACGTGAGCCAAAGCCCAGATGTCTGCGTTGGCTGCTGCTCGAAAAACTGGGTCATGGAGAGGAGGGAGGGAGGAGGGAGGGAACGGGTGAAGGAGGGAAGGAAGTGAAGGACGGGGGAGAAAAGTGGAGTGGAAGAGGAGAGAGGGACCCAAAGCCTGGAGGAAGGAGAGGATTTAGGTCCAGAGTGGAAATTTGGAATGTCTGTCTGTGGGGTTTGGGTTCGTTTACCGGACACTGGATCTCTTGTCGGCTCTTTTTTTTTAATCTCTTGGAAACATCCATAAGCTACTGAACCTTAATGAGACACAAATCTCACACCAAGTAAGTTTGGGTGGTTGGATTACATCCTGCGTAGAAAGGGTAGCGGGTAATATCGAATATCAAAAAAGAAAGCAAGGCATGTTTTCAAAATGGCTTCACGCGTGATTAGGGGGCTAACATTTGCAAAAAGCACTGCTGGTTCTTCCCGTCTAATTGGACCACCAGAGGCCTACGGGACGGCTAATTGGAGACACAGCTCACTTCTCGTTGCAGGTGGGCAGGCTGCGTTATGTCACCGCCTGCCGAGTGGGGCGGAGGAGGTGTGCTCAGCTGTGTGCGAGCACCAATCCGTCATTCACCCAACGTGATGGACTTATTAAACGCTGTCTCCGTTAACGCGGCTCAGGTGGAGGTGCTTTTTACTGCAGGCACCGGGTTTGGCTCTTTACTGTATGCGGGATGTTCTGTGTAATTATTGTAATGGTGAAATATGTTATAACTTGAGTGATTATTGTGAGCAGAGTGACACGTAGGATGAAAGGAGGGCAGTCAAACACGCTCGGACAAAAGAACTCTGTGACCCTCCCCTCTTAACCTTGGTTCTTATCTCAACTTGGTTTGCAATATTTCATATGTGCCGCTGAGGATGTGTATAAAAGCTCAGTGTTTTGACCGCACAAAGCACCCTAATACGTCTTTGTGTATTTGACCTCCTGCTTACAAGCAATAAATGGACTTTTTCAGCTTTGATCATTCATCAAGACCCTGGTTTTTCTTATTAGACGTTGAAACAAATCATTCTCTTCTCCCCACCTAGTTTTATTGAAATATTCCACAACATTATGGACTAAAGCACAGCGTCACAATCTGGACTAAACAGCATTAACAATCCGCATTTTTTTAGAGTAAGCCCCCCCCCCCCCCCCCCCCACCCTCACCACAGACGGTCTTCCCCGAGGAATCCTAGGTTCCTGCTGATCCTCCCTCCAGCGAGCCTGGCACTACAACACAGCCCCCCGCCCCCCCATAGTGGGCTCCAGGCGGAGTGGGGGGGGGGGGGGGGGGGGCTGCAGGAGGCCTGAGAGGATGGAGCCGCAGCCGGAGGGGGTTTCTGGGGAGGGATCCGACCTCTGGTGCCACAGTCGAGCCTTGAGAAGATTTAGAAATGGCTCTTCTCTTCTTAATGAACACACATCAAACTACACTCATGTATCGTTGAAGTGAATGGACCACAAAGTGCTCTTCACAGAGACTCCAGTCGACACGGTGTGTGTGCGACGTGTAGAGAGACAAAGGGAAAGAGGAGATACTTTAAGACTAATATCACCCACTTATCATCAATCATCGCATTGATTATCTTTACAAAGCTTCATTTCCCGGGACAGGAATAACCAACATTTAGACTTGACTGCAGCCACAGACTTGCACACAAACTTAAAACCCGGCTTCGGGGACGCAGACCTACACCACACACACACACTTACACACACTTACAGACTCACACACACATTTAAAGAGCCCATCAGAGTGATGGATGGCAGTGGCACTTAGGATGTCTGGATGCATCCTCGGGCATTATTCTGAGTAGCACTAACGCTGAGGATCCGCACACTTCATCATCACAACCGTTTGTAAACAGTCTGCTTTTAACGTCTCTGTTAAAACACACAAACACGCGCGGCGCGGCCATTTTGCGGCAAAAGGGGGAGCGGATTGGGTCAAGGGAAAAGTCGGCGGATGATGGAACATACGCTTCGTCCCGCCTCCTTCCTCCTGCTGTCAATCACGCCGTCCGTCCGTCCTTTTTCTACTCCTCGAAATCCTCCTTTCCGCGTCCCTTCCCTAACCGTTTATACCCCCCCCCTCCTGCCCCCCCCCGTCATTTATCCGTCGCCTCATTCCTTTCACTTCCTCTCTCATCACTTATCTCCCACTCTGTCGTCCCCTCGTCGCCTCACATCAGACGTCCCCCTCGACGCGGCGACGCAGAATCATCGTCTCCGCCGTCCCCGTCGAACTGCGATGGAGCCGACTCGCGGGCCAGAAAGAAAGGGACAAGGGGGGGGGGGGGACATGGAGGAGGGAATGAGGAGTAACAAGTGGGAGTTTGAGGGAGCAGGGGAAAAGGATGAAGGAGTCAAGAGTTCAGGACCTTTAGAGTTGAATATGGCGAGTGTGAAACAGGCCGTAGCGTAACAGGGGAAAGGCCGCGTTCTAAATAAAGACCAAGAAGAGGAGGGTAGAGGGGTCGAGATGGTAAATAATGATCCAGCCTCGGAGACGGAGGGAGGAGAGAATCAGCGTAATTAATGAAGGAAGGAAAGAGGGACAGATAGGAGACGGAGGGAAAAACAAAGAGTAGATAAATCACTCGGAACAGAAAAGGAGGAGGGAGGAGACATCGGGAGACTCGGCACAACGATGTGTTCGTCTGGATGGGAGTCTCCTGTACTCACGGCCTGCAGTGGGCTGGATGACCTTTAATGAAGCACTAATTAATGAGGAGGTGGCCTTAAAGGGCCAGTGTCGTTCACCTCTGACCCTTCTCCCAAAAAGTAAATTCAAACAGTTGAACGGTGACGTCGTTTGAAGACAATAAGTCAGTATTTTGCTGATTATTATGTTAATGCTGTGAGTACCAATCCTCTGACTGATTCATGTCGTGCTTCTTTCACGGCGCCGTGGACGGCGGCTTCTCTTGGCCGACTGACAGAAGCTCTGATGGCGAGTGATTGGATGAACCGGGCCTGCAGGACACACACACTTCCACTTTCCTTTCCTGGCAGTGCAGCAGCGGTCCTCTGCTGCCCCCGGCGTCGTGCGCCCGCTCCGATTGGACGCCTCACGCCATGCCCCGCCCACTCTCCGTTTTGATTGGCGCAACGCAAAGTTCGTCGCTTTGATAGCGGAGGCCCGGTGATTGAGATCGAGATTGATCAACGTTAAAGGTCCGCGCGGGTCTGACGGGCGTGATGTATGGGGCCGTGGTTGGGCCTGTGCACACAACACACACACGCACAACACACGCACACACACAACACACACACACATCCAAAGTGACTAGTGTGCTCTCCTGAGCAATTTACTTACTGTAGTTTTCCCTACCTTCTTCCATGTAATGGATGTATTGACAGATAGAGATTGCAAATATACATGTGTGTGTGTGTGTCTGTGTGCATATGCATCAAAAGTTGCATGTATTTAGCTGCATTTGTCCAGGACAGGAGTGTGAGGTGGAAATGAACCAGGTTTTAAGTTTCTTCCTCGCTCACACACAAAATATTGTGAACCGTGCTTTTATCCCAACACTCACACACACACACACACACACACACACAATCAACCCAATGTCAGGAACACACAGGCGAGAGCGTAGAGCTGTGCAGCAACACACTGATGCAAGAACTCAAGGGCATATGCTCAAGCACACGTCACGAAAAAAACAAGTCATTAGTGAGTCATTAAAGCGCGTGCACGACACGTACAGTACGACAAACGACATCACTCGTACCCCACAACATGGCCAGTGATGCAAACAAACATGGAGACACACGTCATTCGCCGAGCTCGCTCCGATGGCGGCTGGAGGCAACGGCAGCTCTCTCTCTCTCTCTCTCTCTCTCTCTCTCTCACACACACATTTTTTAAAATCAAATCCACTGTGTCCCCAAAAGACCGTGGTCAGAAGACGTCCTGGCTGAATGTAAGAAGAGTCGCTAGTTCAACGTGTTCAACATGTTCCACTCGGTGGAATTCTGCCTCCAAGAGGATCAAATGTGTGTAGTTTTGTGTAACATTAACAATTATACAAACCGAAATACACGTTTCGTCTTTAGAAGAAAACCAAACATTCATTAAAACAACATTGTAACAACAACATTGATTAATCGCCAAAATGTGCGATTAATGAGTTAATTCTATTTATTCTAATTAAATCTATTGACAGCCCTTCTATTT
Source organism: Pungitius pungitius (assembly GCF_949316345.1). Classification (NCBI taxonomy): domain Eukaryota; kingdom Metazoa; phylum Chordata; class Actinopteri; order Perciformes; family Gasterosteidae; genus Pungitius; species Pungitius pungitius. The sequence continues at coordinate 1,850,035 of NC_084911.1, forward strand.
TAAACATGTTTTTCTGTGTGTTTGTGTGTGTGTGTGTGTGTGTGCCTCCTATCTCTTACCTCCCCTCTGCTGTAACCTTCATCCCCCTCATCATCACTGCAGCCCTCTTTTCCTCCTCAAGGCCTGCATCCGTTTACCCAGACTCCCCTCTGGTCCCCCCCCCCCCCCCCCCCCCCCTGCTCCCCTTTGGTAAATTCTCCCGTCTCTGCCAAACCGCGTCTCCTCTGTTTCTCTTAACGGCGAGCTTCCCCCGGGGGCGCCATCCTCCAACCCGGGCGACGGGTGCTTGCTTCAAAATCAATTACGGCTCTTTTTTAATTTTTTTATTTCACAGCCTGTTTTGTGTTTGCGTCGCACGGAAAAGTACTCCGTTTTCTTTTTTGGGTTGCTTCATGTGAGCACTGCATAGTGGCGTGATGTCATAGCTTTCATCACGCACTCAAAGAGTCGGAAACAAGAGGGGAGTTTTGTTGCATCAACCTAACAACTAGCCGACAATTACTGTGAGAGATGTGCCTCCTCTCCTCCGAGTTATTGTGATTTATTGAATGTAATCTCATACGTCCACGTGATGGAGATGGGCCTTTTAGGTGGAAATGAATCCTTTATTATTATAGCGCTGTATTACATCACTGTGGAGGGGGGTCCTTTAATACATGTTTAATCATGTGTGTGTGTATTTGTTGTTTTGAGCCTCCTATGGCTACATGAGAGAAGGTTGAAAACAGCGTGACTGGCTGATTATTCATGGTGTTTTCTCGTTTTACTCACTCCTACGGTGCTCTCATCCTGCAGCGGAGGTCTCGGGATCAACCAAAGGTTCGCTTACACGCGTCTCGCTTCCTTCTTCTTACTCCTGTGTCGATACTAAATGTTCTTTTCTTTTTGAATGCGAACAGAAATTGAGGAACATTTTAGGAGAAGAGAGGGATTCTGCATTGTTATTGGTTGGAACGAGCATTGGGCTCTAAACACATTGTGCATGTTTTTAAGATTTGTAAATGATCACAAACACCTTGAATCGTGGCTCTTTGTTGGAGATGAAAAGGAAACCTTGAAAGCAGTGTCCCAAAGAGTACAATTACAGAGAATGAAGTAACAACTTGATGGTTATGAAATGATGTTTTGTAAGATTGTAAGAGCTTACTTTTGAATATTCTTCAAAAAAGAAATGGAAAATATTGAACGTTAAAGAATACTGTGAGAGAAACAAATTTTGATGGCCCCTATTATTACAGGCCCAATTTAATGGATTTGTTCATTTCGTAGGACGAAAAAAGGGAAGGAGACAATGAGGTGGAACGATGTAGGAGAATTATAGAACAATAGTAAAATGGAAACATGGAAAAAGCAAAGGTTACAATTTAGAAATGACAGTAAAGATAAAAGAGATAATTTGAGTGTGGAAGGAAAAGAGTGCTTTGGGTTTTGGCAGAACTACAAAATGGAGAGGCAGTTATTTATTGCAGAAAGTGAGACCACGAAGGCAGTGATTGATACTGATGAGTTGGAAACGTTCCGAGCAACGTGTTTCTGAATTGTTAGGGTGACATCTGCATGTTTATTGATAATCTGCTCAATATGTCGATCAATACTGTCTGGGATCTGACCTGAGAGCGTAGATGAACACATAAAAAGACACCCGACATGCTTGTGAACATATGGATGCATGGAGGTGTCCAGAGACTCCTCCTTACCTTTCCGTTACGGGCCAAATACTGTTTTAATTATGAAAGTTAAAATGTTCTTAACCGGAGTCGGCAGAAGCAAGCTAACGCCGGTGAAGTGCTGTAGCCCCGCCCATCGTCATCGTGAACTGAATCAGTTGCAAATGAAATATTGGTTCGCCAAAATAACCATTAATGCTGCTAACATATCCGGGAAACCAATTCTGACCTTTCACAATAAGATGTCCCGCTTCCACACCTCCAAATAGCACATAAAAAGCTCTTTTATCATCTTCCCACCGTCGCCTGTTACAAAGTAGCTTTCCTGCTGTAGTTAGACAAATGTTTATACTGTATATATATATATATATACATGAGATTTTACATTGGCACTTATTAATGAACATAAATGAACAAAAAAATTACCAAAAAAAGCACCCAATGACCGCGTATGTCCGCGCTAGCTGTTGTATTTTTTTTTTTAGTTTTTCCTCTTCTTTCTCTCCCACTCCGACGGAAGCACTTAGCATGTGTGGCGTGTAGGCAGCGCTCCTGCATTCAATTAGCTGCGTCGGCCTGGGAACAAGCGAGGCGGGGGGGGGGGGGGGGGGGGTGGGAGGTCGCAGGGGTTAATCACCCGAGCTCCGGGGCCGTATAGATTTTCATGTCATCGTTTCAAAACTGCCTCTCATCACTTCTTCATCGGGCCTCACCTGTTTGTTTCCCACGGTGCATTAGTGCGTGCGTGTGTGTGTGTGTGTGTGTGTAAACCATTGTTCTCCATGATTAATTAAACTGCAGCACTTCTCAATCCTTACAGCAAACATTCCTTCACTTCCCCCCCCCCTTCCCTCCTCTCCATCTGTGCTCCTCCCCTCTGCTTTTACCCCCCCCCCCCCCCTCGATGCCTTCTCCCTTCCCCTCTCTCGCCCTCCTTCGACGCTCTACCTCTTTCTCTCATTTTTTTCTCTTCCTTCCTGAGTACACTGATGATTCATTATGGATCACTGTGCACTTAGTGTTTCGCAGATTTCACACTTCATCACGCTGGATGTTGAATCACATTCTCCCTCCCCACAATGAGGGAGCAAAATTCTGAATCGAATATTTGAGCACGAAAGGCACCAGAGACACTGATTGAGTGTGCGTTTGTTTGTTTGTGCGTGTGTGTGTCTGATAGGCTTAGCAATCAGCGCTGGAGACTCCACCAATTTTGCACACAAAGGTCAGTTTACTCATCGCGGCCGATAACAACGTTTTGTTTTCGGCCTCCGGAGCAACTTAGCCGTGATGATGTCACCGGTTATCCGCAGCCACCGCGGCGTTATTTTAAGTTTTCAAAAAAATAATGGATATTAAGTTTCATTTTGGGAAGAGTAGGATGCAGCTGTTTTAGAGTTTCACCTATTTTTAACCTCGGCTTCAGTTCAGAGTTTTTTCTCTCCTCTAACTTTCTCTAATGGGAGAACGGAACCGCCGCGACTATTTCACATTTTAACAGCGGTGTATCATCAAACTCTTCTGAAGTCCTCCTCACTCCAGAAGCTACTTTGCAACGAAGAGCAAACGGTCCCCAAAACGGTCCATCCTGCAGAACTGGTTCCACTTGATTCTGTCCAGTTGCAAAAGGAGCTCTGCCTGTACGAAGGATGGGGACAGAAGCCATGACTGCTATACTGCTGATCATAATGGTCTTCAACATTTTTAACTTACATAACACGCTGAAAGCGTGCTTTTTGCAGTGGAGAACAAAGGCGTTGACGATTGTGCGGTGACTTCACAGCGAACGCGGGATCTCTTCATTCAACGCACGGCGTCCTCGGTGCCGTCAGCCTGACTTTATACCGGCTGTCTCAGGAGATAACTGGACCTTGAGTTGTCAAATAGCTGCCTAACCTTCTCCCCCCCGTCCCTGCTTTTTTGCTCTTTCCACACACACACACACACGCGCGCCCTTCGGTTAATCTCTTTAGCTACAGACGCACACGCGCACTTTAGCCGCCTGTTGCTTCTTTTCATTATTCTTTATCTTTCCGTGTTTTCCACCTGGGAGTGTGCATGGTCAAAGAGCAGCTCGCCTCCACCAGCCGTGCAGGATTACTTCCAACCGGTTGACTCGACAGAACCCTTCTGCAGAACTTTTATCACTTTCAAGCCGGGCCTCGTGGAACTTGAAGATAGTCAGAGTTCATCATTTCACTGCAAAGTTCTACCTGATCCGCACAACAGTTTGATGCTTTAATTACAACACTGTAACTCTGGAGTAAACGTTTCCTCATTGACATTTTTCATGTGTTTTTGTACTATATTAAAATCATGCAGCATGTATATAGTGTAACTTGCTTCATATGTTGAACATTCTTTATTGTATTTAAGGGGCGGAGGAAGCATTTAGAATTGTTTTAATCTCCTTTTTATTTTATTTAAATGACTGAAATGCAAAATAAAATGAACTACATAAAATACTTCATGTCTCTAAGCTACTCTTTTCTTTCATATAATTCGGCTCTGTGTAAACTAAAGAATGCTAGCGGTTTTTAAAGGTCATCCATTGGTGCACTACCCCCCCCCCCCCCACTTCCTCCCTCATATCTCCCTCTTCTCTCTCTCCTCCCGCTCCTGACCAGGTGCTTTGAGAGATAGCTAACCCTGAAAGGTCTGCTTTTATGTGATGGCCAAACTCATTTCTACCTTCAACCTGCCCTCCCCCCTAAATGTCTCCTCTCCTCTCGCCCCTCTCCCCCATTCCCTCCCTGCAGGCCTCTCTCTCTCTCTCTCTCTCTCCATCAATCGCTCTTCTGCTCCTCTCTCCCTTTCCCATGACTTTTATCATCTGACAGCGGCGCCCTGCTTACCACATCAAAGGCCGCCATGGCAGGAACAAGTTGCTTGGACGAGTGGAGCGTGAGCGCCAAGCGGTGCTGATGAAGGTTCCAGGGGCGACGCGAGCGGGCCTTGTCTCAGCTAATGCGTCTCCTCTGCGGAGGACAAACCGGTGCTGGTGACTTCAGCTACAAGTCGCGTCCCGCCCATGAGGAGATATGATGAAAGATCCCTGATTGAGTAAAAGTTCCAGCTCATCCTGTAGTTTGTCTTTACATTACATCTCATGTCTAACCCATGCCTAGGTGTCCTGCTCAGGGACACTTCGACATGGCACATGAGGCAGCCGGGATTCAAACCACCAACCTTGCAGTGCATCACACTACTCCATTTGCCCCCATCACCCCATTGGTCATGGTCTTTGGTCTTAGGACCAGACATGCGGTACCTGTAATGTTGTCTTGCTTTTACCTTTGAAACATACGCCGTGAAGCCAATACACCAACAGCCCTGTTCACAACATCATAAACGCTTCTGGCTCCTTTAGGCCAATCGTTCATTTATTTCACTGCCGCTGCGACGGATCAAAACAACCAGCCCGTGGACTTCGGCTTCCATCCGCTTCACAATCCGTTTTCCCCACAGAGCTGAGTCTTGTTTCATTAATCTGTTTCAGGGTCAGTACCCTTCTGAGTGCAAGAAAGCAAAGCAATAACCTCTCATCAAGCCAAAGTGAAACCTCGAAAACACAGCGCGCATGTGAATTAATCCCCCCACAGTGAGACAAATGCTCTAGTCAGGTATATTACACTTGTAGTGTGTACTTATTATGCATGGTGGGGCCAATCGGAACAATCCAGCAGCTAAACCCAGTATTATTACTACGTGTACTATGTGTACTATGTGTTCCCTGCGTCCTTACAGTCCGCCAATGACGGGTTGTATCAGTCGTCGTATTTACGGATTTCTTTCGACAAAAGCTCTTCAATCTGAGCCATTGTCTCGTGAAGTCTTAGCGGAATTGTGCTATGAAATCTGGAAATGTGAGACTCAGGAAAGGATGGAGTTAGCAGACGAATAACAGCCTTGCGGGCTGCGTGAGGCTCGCGTAGCTTTTGACGCTAGTCTAGAAAAATTCAGCGCAGCGCACCAGAAGGAGTGAAAAGGGGCTCTTGCGTGTGCGTGTTATTGCGTTTCTCTGACAACACAGAAGCAAAAACTAGGCTTTAGGCAGTGTGTGTGTGTGAGCATTTGTGTGTGTGTCTAATAGAGAGGGAAAAGATAGAGATCAAAATAATTGAATCTACTTGTCACTGCTCCTCAGAGACAGCATCGATCTTGCGGGAGGGCGAATGCTGAAATCTGAGATGATAACATATCCCTCTTTTCTCACTTTCAGTTTATTGAACCATGGCGAATCTCACGGACCAATCGGACATTTAATTAGACGGGTATAACTCAATGCATGTCCCTGCGTGACAGGAAGTGCGGGTTGCAAATAGCAGCTTTGAACGAGCCAATAGCTCCAGTTAGTTCTCACTTAAAACGTTCTGCACATTGCTCTGTCATACATTGTTGCCTGTTTCTTCTACTTGCTCGTTGTCTCTCTTGTTCCCTTTTCAAAGCCCGCTCAGACCTTGGCGAGGACACACACACACTCACACTCACACAGTGGTACAATCTGAGTCATCCTCTGCTCACACAATCCCAAGCATATCATCCATATTTTATCCCTTTAAAACAAATCCAAAGCAAGGCGCAGACATGCACTTCCAGCTCCTGAAAGGTCACAGCGTTTTAAAACAAACGAAAGCTGACCTTTGTCTGAAATGTCTTCGTGGGCTGTGTGGATGTTTCTTTTGGCCTGTTTCTCAGTGTGCATGTGACCATGTGTGCTATTTTTCTGACGCCAACACCAGCAGCCAAGCGAGAATCCTCTGAGTGGAACCCAAGGAGAGAACTAACTAAGTGACCCACGGACGCTCAGAGCTCAATCCGGCCGACAGGTACAGTGAGTTAGATGAAGGTACAGTGAGTTAGATGAAGGTACAGTGAGTTAGATAAAGGTACAGTGAATTAGATGAAGGTACAATGAGCTAGATAAAGGTACAGTGCGTTAGATGAATGTACAGTGATTTAGATAAAGGTACAGTGAGTTAGATAAAGGCACAGTGAGTTAGATGACGGTACAGTGCGTTAGATTAATGTACAGTGAGTTAGATAATAAAGATACAGTGAGTTAGATGATAAAGGTACAGTGAGTTAGATGATAAAGGTACAGTGAGTTAGATGAAGGTACAGTGAGTTAGATGATAAAGATACAGTGAGTTAGATGATAAAGGTACAGTGAGTTAGATGATAAAGGTACAGTGAGTTAGATGAAGGTACAGTGAGTTAGATAAAGGCACAGTGAGTTAGATGACGGTACAGTGCGTTAGATGAATGTACAGTGAGTAAGATGAAGGTACAGTGAGTTAGATGACGGTACAGTGAGTTAGATGAAGGTACAGTGAGATAGATGACGGTACAGTGAGTTAGATGAAGGTACAGTGAGTTAGATAATAAAGATACAGTGAGTTAGATGATAAAGGTACAGTGAGTTAGATGATAAAGGTACAGTGAGTTAGATGAAGGTACAGTGAGTTAGATAATAAAGATACAGTGAGGTAGATAAAGGTACAGTGAGTTAGATGATAAAGGTACAGTGAGTTAGATGAAGGTACAGTGAGTTAGATGATAAAAATACAGTGAGTTAGATGATAAAGGTACAATGAGTTAGATGATAAAGGTACAGTGAGTTAGATGAAGGTACAGTAAATTAGATGAAGTGGGCCCCTTTGTGACAGAGGAGAAATAGCCCCCAACAAACACAGCATCTACTTCTATGTGTTTAACATCAGGTATAAAACCACAGTTTTTGGACATTTCTTTTTTTTATTTACGCATCATCTTCATTTTTGCATGGAGCTGTATGGTCTTGACCTATTTCTCAGATTGCTGTTCTCAGCCGGGGAAGCAAGCAGATGGCTCATGTGCAGAACGGGAACAGAATGGTAGCAGGATGACAGAGATGAAATAATTCACATCCGTGGACATTATGTCTAAAATGTAGCGTTGTTGTACACCACTGGTTTTCATTATTTCATTTCATAATCATTCTTATGTCTCTCCGTGTCTTGTTTATTTTTCAATTTTTTCGTATTTTCATTCACTTCTTTGCAAATTGCATTATGTTTTTACTGTACTCTTCAACAAATGACAATACATTATTTAATAAATCCAAAAACATGAAAAATGTTCTCTAGCACTGACATGTGACCAAGTCACTACATTCTCTGCGTAGGAAGTGATGTGTTTGTCACTATACCTCCCATGCCATTTGATTGACAGGTGATCTGTGAGAACACAAAAGTACAACAGACGAGCTGAGGGTGCTGCAAAAAATGCCATATTGCATGCATTTGAATTTTAAACGGAGCAGAAACAGTGACAGAAAAATAATAAGACAGCAGGAGGAAAAATAGCACTTAGACAACTTGAAGTCAAAGCGGAAAAACACAACACAACCCCCCCTTTGAAGATGAGTTACAAGCTTAACATCTATCTGCGGGTTTAGGTGTGTGTGTGTGTGTGTGTGCGGCTTAATTATTGCCTCCTGTGTGAAACATGAACCGATGACCTGGATAATCATTGCCCCCCGCGGCCACTCGTGAGTCCGCGTCGTGTTCGACATCAACGTTTTCATCTGCCGTCAATGAAAAGCCGACACTTTCCCACGCAGACATCTCCCCCCCCCGCTCGCCTTTCACTTTCCCCTCCGTTGTTTCCAATCATCTTTCCTCTTTCGCCTGGCGCCGGATTACAAAGACTTTCTTCCCAGGCCGGCGGGTCGGGGCCTCGCCGGCTGGACCGGCGAGGGCTAAAGGCCGAGGAGGGAGAAGAAGACCGAGGAGGGAGAAGAAGGCTTAGAGTAATAACGCAGAGTCATGCGGCCTTGACAGAGTGGTAACACCATCAAACGGAATGAGACGAGGGAGGGTAGGGAGGGGGGGTGTTTAGGAGGAAAGAAAGGAGAGACGAGTGCTTCCTGATGCCGTGGAGCCGGCAGGACGTCGAGAGGGGGGGGGGGGGGGGGGACGCTCCACCGCTGCCGGATGCAGTTCCACCTCGAGTGGCAGCCGACAGACGCCCTTGTGACTCAGAGGCATACACTGATACAGACACTAAAGTGACACTAAGCCACCCCCCCGCTTGCATGGAGCTCACGCTGTCGCTAACGGCAACCCCTGCACCCGGCAAACAGCTGTCCTCAGTTCACGTGAGTTCCAGTATGTTCTTTTGTCGAAAGGTAAAAGCTTCACACAACGTTCAGTTCAGTAGATAAATGAAGTGGAACCGTGAAGCCCAGGAGGTAAGTGTAACTGTGTCACATGACCGGGGATTACCCAATTTGGTCCGCCTTTGTCCCCCAACGATCACATCGTCGATGTAAGAGAATCAACCGGATCTAAATATACAGAGTTACTCAGTGGCACATCAGCGCAAGACATGCACATCTAAGCAGGATTGTTTGACAGGTGTGTGACGCGTTGCGCCGTCTATGCATACGTGTGTGTGTGTGTGTGCCACTTTGTCATTGTGTGTGTGTGTGGTGTGCACGCACTGAGATCTGTCACATTACCTCCACACCGTATGAGGCTGCACATCATGACTCTGCTGGTTCCCTACAGCTTAATGTGTCGCTGGCAATTACATCACACACACACACACACACACACATTATTGTTGGATGACTTAGTCCTTTGGTGGTTTTTCAGTGAGCGAATAAGAAACTTTAAATGTAAAGGTCAGAATTTTCACCCAGCAACAGAAACCGAAACAGAAGTTCTTTACTAACTCGTGGTGCACGGGTGGAAAGAACAAAAGGTTCCCAAACAACAAATTCTGAAAATACAGAATTTTGTGTTCATTGTGAAATGCTCTCACACACCCCCCGTAGCCAGAGGAAGCTCGTTAAAGGTGGTTATAATAGAAAAACCATGAATATTGACATTTTAGTTCACAAGTTTCAATTAATTTTCATCATTGGACCGATTAAAATTATAAAGGGAACTGATTAAATGACTTGGATCTGGTGAAAAGGATCATGTACTGTGTAATGGCGGAACGATGGAGATTTACACATGCTTCAAAATCCCTGCCGTTAAAAAGCTGTGTGGCTGTTGATAGCGTGGCATCAGCCAGCTGTGACCTACCCCGCTTTCTATCTTTCCAACCAGATGTTTCAGCTGAATCAGCGTGACATCCTGTTATTCCTTCAAACAAATTAAAAACCAGAAGGAGAACATGTCAAGTCGAAAAATGTTTTCACAAGAAATATTCTGCATATTTTAGGTTGACATTTTTCTCTTTTTTTTCTTCTAAAAGTAAAAATATGCTGATTCAAAAAATGTTTTGAAAATTCTGAATACAAATTTTGAATTTTGAAAAAAAAGTTAAAAAATATTGGGCCGAATTTCTTTTTGAAAAAAATTGTTAAAAAATATTACAGAAAAGTAATGTGTTTGGTTGAATGAAGTCAGAACTTTTTTGGCTTTGAGTGGCAACGGGGGGGGGGGGGGTAGAGGGGGGGGGGGGCACATGTTTGAATAAACAGAAGAACCATGTGTTCTCTGCAACTTTATTTACTAACTTGCGCCAAGCAAATGAAATCAACCATTCTGACAAGGGAGCTGCTCAAAGGCAGCGGACGAGTTTTCTGGCACGTTACTCGATGCACGACGTCAACGCGCCACAGATGCCAACGTGACAGCTTCAGCTCTCGTCTGAGACATGCCCTTTGGTCATTGTTGGATATTTGGACGCTCCGTGATCGTATAAGACTTTCGACCGTTTCTTTTACCAACTGCAAACATTCTGTTTCCTCATCTCAATGTGAAATCCGGAGAAGAGGTCCGGGGGCCTCATTACGGAGCGGTTTGGGGTTCGGGAGGAATGGAGCCATCAAAGTCATTTTGGACTAATGAGCTCATCGAATTCTTTTTTTTTCTTCTAATACACAACCCAGTCCCGTACATTTGTATTTGCAAAGCAAAGTTAAATTCAAGCATAAAATAACGGTCCTGGGTTCTTCTACGCAGTGAGGCGTGCGGCTTATTAATTACACACTGGGGTCCGATCGATACCAAGTTATCGGCTGATACCCAAAGCCTCTGCAACTACATAAAAGTACCTGTGAATAAATCCAGTTATTTGAACAAGATGTTTTAACGGCAGGATAAAAAGGTAATAGAAATATGACTTGTTTACACTATCTCTAAACATTGAATTACTAACGAACTCTTACTTCCATTTAATATAATCTGTTCAAATCATGTACAAAGTGGCTGAAAACCAGGGAACATCACGACCCGCTCGCTGATGAAGGAGGTTCTCGTCCATATTAGAGAAGCAGGCTCCACATTTTAGGAAGGAGACGCAGCGCACGATGTCCTCCGTCCACATTCCAGCCGGCAATATGGAAAGCTTTCTCAGGCCATTTCGTCTGTGTGTGTGGGGAGGGGGGAGGGGACAGGGGGGAGGGGGGGGGGGGTTGCTGTGCTGCTGAGACAGGCAGCTTTGTGGAGGCTGCTGCTGCTGAGGTAATTACATGCTAAACTCCAAGGCTGTTGTACAGTGTTCGGGACTTTTTTTTTTTACTGCTGACTGAACATGGTGGCGGATGGAAGCTCATTCAGCAGATTAATGTTTGTATTACATCAAATCTGCTTGTGCACATCGGCGGCGTGTCGCCACTGATCAGAAAACCCCCCCCCCACCACAATGCATCTGGGAGTAAGTAAATGGACAAAAAATGTCTTCGCTTGTCTCTCGCTCACTAGAGACCCACCTGAGTTGAGTCCGATTGGCTCGAAAACGGCCCCCCTCCTCCTTGCATTTGGAATCAAAGTAAGTTACTTTGCAGAAATGTAACTACGTCTTTCTACCGGTTTCCTCTGTCTCGCTTTCTCTTTGCTCCTCGCCTCCCTCCCGCCTTCGCCTGCGTATCTCGTGGCATTTCAGACAGCGGAGGCTTGTTGTTCTGAGCAGCCATTTGTTGACGTTGCCCTCTGGCGACGGCGTGATATGCTTGTGTGTGTGTGTGTGTGTGCGTTGGGTAGTATGGGCTTTTTGTACACAGTATCATGTGTGTGCTTCTGTCAGTCTGAAGACACAAGTTACACGGCCCGTCTGTCGGTGTCCGTGCACACGTGGATGGTTTGTGACATCTGGTGCACGTTTTTTTCCCGCCTGTTTCCTGTCAGAAACACTCAGGCAGGAAGCACCACCCCGGTGACGAGGGGGGGAAAGACCTTTGAAGAGGAGTCTGCGTGGTGGTGTCATCTTTACGCCTGCTTGACCTCACTATTAATGATTAAATAATAACAGTTCAATCATTTCACACACAGATTCACTCCTGACAGGAAATTAGAAACGAGCAAAACGTTGTTCATAATAATACATTAAATTACCGTATGTCACATGCTGAATCCCCCTTTTCCATCGTTTGAGGTTAAATTTGTCCTCTGGTTACTGGCGCTCCTTTTTGCCCAGTGTCTTTGCTGTTGTCGTGGTAACCACGGCTGTTGCAGACGCTGTCACACGGTTTCCTCTCTGCCCGTAGCAGGGGTCGTGGTAGGCGGTGACAGCGGAGCTTCACCCTCTGGGCTTTGGCTGTACAATCCATCCGCCGAAGAGAGTCCCGGAGGAAGCCCCCCCCGTTAGTCCCGCTCTGCTCGCGTTTCATCGTCCAACAGGTTGCATCCATTGGCCTGGAGTGCCTGAAGGGTCGCTGCTTGGTGAGTGTGGTTTCAAACGTCTTTATCCCCATTATTTCCCCCTGAGGACGGATGTTGATGAAAGGGTGTCGTCCTCCGGGTGAACTCTGACGCGTGGGTCGACGTCATGAGTATCCACGTCGATGCTGGAATATCAGACTTTGCGAGGTTTCCCTTAAAAAACCTGCTCAAATGTTTCATTTAAGCAGGTTCAGCTTACTGCGTCTCTGGAACAGCTGCCGGTGCGAGTTCCACCTGAGCCACACGGCGTAATGCGCTTGTGATGCGGCTCTGCATCGAGGCGAGCAGAAATCCTCAGCGTGAAGCTCTGCGAGTCGTGAAGGCTTCTCAGGAACACGGCGTGCTGCAGTCGGCACCACTGAAGCCGCTCTACCTCAAGGCCATGCTTTTTCTTCCTCTGCGTCTTCTTCTTCTTTTTTTTTGCAAAGCGCCGCTTTCAGCTCAGCTTCCTGCTGCGTGCATCTATCTTACAAAGAGCTCCAAACACTTTAGGAATTTCAAGACAATAGAAAGCAGGGAAAGTCCTCCCTGTGCAAACAATGACTGATTCATCCCTGCATAAGATGAGACACACTGGACACCTTCTCACCAGCTCCTTGCCTCACCGAGTCTTGCATTTATCACGCGTATCATGTTCAGTTTTTGTGACATTGCGTCACAATGGAGCTGATTGATATTGCATGTGCATTTGTGCGATTGTGCGTGGAGACGCTGCGTCTCTCGCCCGGCCGAGAGGGAGCAGCCGCGGCAACGGAACCCGGAGAGGAGCTTTGATGACGCGTCCCCCCCCCGAGTGGGAAGCCTTTCTGTGGTCAACGAAAGCGCTCAAAACGGGGGGGGCGCGCTGACCGCACCATCACGCCACAGTCAGAAAAAAACAACTTACACTTACACTCCAATGACCTTTGACACAGGAACAAAGTCACATCAGAGACGCGTGTTCATTGGCTGGGTTCGAGGCAAAGAGCATCCTCCTCCTCCTCCTCCTCCTCCTCCTCTTCCTCCTCCTCCTCCTCTTCCTCCTGGCCGTTCACACTGCTCTTATGCGTCCATGCAAACAAGAAAAATAAAACACTTCACGCGCCCGTCGCTTCGCCCGTCAGCGTCTGGGTCGTGCGCCTGTAGACGTGTGTGTGTGTGTGTGTGTGAGACACACAGTGGTCACTGTCTGATGCATCTTTAGCCTGGCTCCAAATCAAAAACACTTGTACTGGAGCCCCTCGGGGGGGCTAGACAGACAGCAGCAGACTGGCAGCAGCAGAGAGAGACAGAGGATGGGGAGGCAGGAGGGGGGAGGGGGGGGGGGCAGAGAATGAACAGATATAAAGGTGAGGACGGACAAGGGCAGGGAGATGCTTGTAACGGGAGGCCGGGGGTGAGGCGAGGAGAGAGGATGGATGAATGGAGGAGGACAAAATGGGGAGACGTGAGGGTGAAGGAGAAGACGAGACACAATAAGTGACAAAGGAGGAGGAGATGAAAGATGGAAAGGGGGACAGACGGTCTTAAGGGGGAGGGGTGAGACCGAGTCACGTTGGTGTTGATGCACGATATGACCAGTGTTCCTCCCTCACAAACACCTCCGGTCCAGTGGATTGTGTGTGTGTGTGTGTCTCAGACTCCTTCCCCTGCTCTCCACAATCTAACAATGTGGAAATGGAGGGGTTTTTTCGGAGGCTTATGGAGAAACATGGAGTTCTTCAGCACGTCTTACGTCCCCTTCCAGGGAGCAGGGTTGATGGAGGAATGGTCTTAAGCCGCGCTCGAGGAGGTGTGGAGGTGAGAATGCCGGGGTTCAAAGGTCAAAGCCTTGACCGGAGGCGTTGGTTGTCTCTGGTCGTCTGTCCACTCGGACCGATGAGTGAACTGACGCCATCTTTCCCATCAAAGGTCAAATACGTGTTTGGCCAATTTCTCAAGGATTTGATGTGCTAATAATGACATTTTCACACTTATATCTCACGGGATTAAAGGATCAAGTGACGGACATGTATGTTACCTGAGCGGTAGGTGAGTATTTCTGGTTCCATTCTTTTGCATTTGGAGACGTTCTCATATACCTCCTTATTTAACCAATCACTGAGCAGCTTCTAAATTGATTTGTTCACAGACTCAGCAGAGTCACCAGATTTTGGAGGGGATAATAACTTTTTCTCTTATCCACCACGTCATATCTCTTTAAGTTAATTAGCGACAATTCAATTCAATTTACCCAACACGTCTCTGGCCAACGAGCAGAGTGTCAACACTCACAAATAAGTTCTTAAATGCCCCAAAAAGAACTCCATCTACGACGTTCCCTCTGTCCCCGCTTCCCCGAGTCGTCTAATTAATTCTCTCGATCCATTAGGGATGGAGCAGAGGAGGGGTGGGGGGTAGGGTATGCGAGGGATGAGAAAGGAGTGGAGCATCTTTCCATCTGCATTTCACCCCCCCCCCGGGGCCAAAGGATGAGTCTCCAAAGTGCAGCGAAAGTACTCTGCACAGCCCTGAAATAATAAAGAGTAGGAAGTAAAACAAGAGGAATCAAAGGCGGAAAATAACTAGAGTGAACTTTGCTTAAGGCGGCTTGACCCCCCCCCCCCCCCCCCCCCATCCCCGTGTTCCCTCTCCTCCTCCCACAGCATTTTGCAAGTGTCATGTTATATTTTGGGAGACGGCAAAGGCTGGAGCGCTCGGAGAGGAGGGGCGAGGACGCGTCTGGGACGGACGCAGACGGGACGGAGAGAGGGACACAAAGAGGAGGAAGGCATTAAAGATTCAGAGTCCACGTCTGCGCCTCCCGTTACTAGAGAGCTAAAAGAGGGACACCGCGCGATTGGCCCGATTGGCGCCATGTTATCCAAAATGATTCTGTTCACGACTCTATTCCAACGCCTTCTATTTGTTTGCACATTCGGATGGTTTTCACGTGACCGTTATGAAGATTATCCAAGATGAGTTGGTCCCAAATGTGAGAATTACCCGGATGGACTGATATTCCTATGAGGCCCGCGGTTTTGAAGACAAAATCATCAGTTTCAAGCATTTTATTTTGCAGATTGCGGCTGCGTCATGAATAAGACACCACCGAAAAAAACTCGACCTGCAAGGATGGGGACGGAGAAAGGAGGACGGAGAAAGGAGGACGGCGCATCGGGAACGCTGGGATTGGAGTTCCTCCACTGTAGGAACCCCACGCATCAGCATTTAGATTCTTTAATGAGATGTAATGAATGAGAGGTCCTGGATGGGGCTCAAGACGTTGCTCACAGGAGACAAGGGGGACGGATGGACATGGGGCTGGAGGACGTCGAGTGGCGTCGTGGGCGTGGTCTGCTTATCCTGCGTAAGCGGAGAAGCAGACTGATCTGCCGGCTGCTCGAGATGCAGAGGGGCAAACTAATGGGACAAAGTGTCCTCGATGTGTCCTCGATGGTAAAAACACGGCCCGACAGTTAAAGATGGACGAGGGAGAAGGGGGGAGGAAGGTGAGCGCAAAAGGGAGGACGAAACCAGAGGGGGGGGGTGGTAGACAAAGTTTAAAAGAAGCTGTCAAAAGAATGGTTAAAAAAATGTTACAAAAAGAAAGGTAAGTAGCAGTGTTTCAGTATCAAGGCGTTCTGATCAGATTCACACGAGCATCATGGAGGTAAGTCCACAAAATCAATCACTGCTGAGTGTGTGTGTGTGTGTGTGTGAGTGTGTGTTTCTTTTTTGTCATGCGGAAGCTTCCTGTCGTTGCATCTCCAAACCTTTAATACAGAACCTCCCGCGAAGGGGGTTCTGCGGGCCGTGACGGACCCGTTTCCCACCTCAATGCTCCCTCGCCGGTCAAATAAAATCATTTGATTTTCTTTCTTTCTCATTTCGTCATTTCTTCCCCCCCCCACCCACCCCCTCCCCCCCCCGGGTCCTCGCATGGAACGGATGATCACCACAAACAAAGCCAGTGCGAGATGGAGAACGAAAGGAGCATCATTAGCAGAGGTGGGAACAAGTCACTGTTATGCAAGTCACAAGCAAGTCTCAAGTCATTGCCCTCGAGTCCCGATTCAAGTCGAGTCAAAGACGAAGCAAGTCCCAAGTCGAGTCACAAGTCACAGCCATCAAGTCTCAAGTCGAGTCACAAGTCGTACCATTTTAGTTTCGAGTCATTTCGAGTCATTTTATTATAGTGGGGACGGGGAACCCTGGGTGATGGTGCGCTGCCTCACAGACCTAGACTACGAAGGGAAGGGTAATGGTGGATGGACTGTGACTGTGTTATAGTACTGTAACGCTCACCCCAATGCTGCAGCGTAAATAAGGAGGCGATGACTGGCTTGCAACTCCGCTGCATTTATTTATATAAAACAACTCAACTTCGGTCACTGTTGGCCGTCACCACGCCGAACGAACACTTCCGCATTCACGGCCCCCCAAAACTCGGGTTGTCTCGCGTAACTACAGCTGGTAACAGAGCATAACGTGAACACATGCAACATCTGCATAACTGATTAACTAATAACTTTAACTCAGCTCATTACACTACTTTAAAACGGACGTTGACATAATGTTGGCGAGGATTTCCATCGGAGTCTGAATCCGGGTTCAAAAATCCCGATTTTTGTAACCATGAACGAGCTGTCTCGTTGATACGGTCAAATGGACTGCAGTGAATGGATGTCGTGCAGGCAGCCAAACTCTCGCATACAGGTGGCGCACATTTTTTTGACAGATGCAGATAAACAGCGCGGCGCGGTGGTGTGAAAATGTTTTCCCCCAGTTTTCATGGGAAGTAGCAAGTCTTCTCGAGTCAAAAGGCTCGAGTCCAAGTCAAGTCACGAGTCATCGGTGTTCAAGTCCAAGTCGAGTTGCAAGTCTTTGTACGTTTTGTCGAGTCGAGTCTCAAGTCATCAAATTCATGACTCGAGTCTGACTCGAGTCCAAGTCACATGACTCGAGTCCACACCTCTGATCATTAGCATAAAAGAAAGAACGAAGCGGCGCGATTCGCCGCCGGTGATTTGCTCGCGATGCCTGCGCTCAGATTACTTCGTGGAAGTCAATTCACCTCCTAAAGTGAGATCAAATGGAGACGTCACATCATCCGGCTTTGACAGGCTTTCCACACAGTTACAAATGACACACACACAAACACACACACACACACGTCCAACACCTTCTGACCAAGGTCTTGCTCTCGGCTGTTGTTGGATTTTAATCCTTCTAAACACGTGATTAAATCACAACCTAATCCTGAAACTCTACCATTTAATCACCTCGGAAACCTCCTCTGTGGCAGAATGCGTCGTTGTGGTGTGGTTCGGGGCTTAAAGTCTTAAGTGGCATCGCAGGTGTCCCTCAGACGTCGTCGGTGACATTACGTGAGAGAATCAATTTGTGCACACGTCCGCGTGTTTCTTGTTAAATTAATTAAGGCTGTCTGAGAGCGTTGGTCTTTTCTGGAGCCTAATTCATTTAATCTGTTTCTCTGATGACATGATTGAATCTGATGGAACAAATACCCCGCTTTTTTATTGCTTCTGACTGAGATCCGTACAAAAGGTATCCTCCACCTCCTTCTGCTCCTCCGTGACCTCCTCTAACCATCCTGTCTTCATCTGCAGGGAGGAAGCAACTGTGCTTCTGAGTCCATGGTTTGTTTGCGTGTGTGTGTGTGTGTGACGTTATCTCTCGAGAGCAAATAGAAGATGCTGATTGGCGATAACCCGTGTGAGGGACTAATTGTGGCTGGTGGCGGACCGCGGGACTTTGACGGGGGCTTTGATGATGAGTCCAAGCCCCTCGGAGTTCAAATAAAACATCTGCACCACTCCCTCCCCCCACACACACACGCACGGATGCTCATGCAAATGAAGATGGCAAGGACAAAAATTCAGCCAGTTTCATACAAACTCATGTCCCAGAACCGGCCAAAGTTTGTCCGAATTAAGCGCGCTGCATTCGCAGGACCAGCTGGTCTCAGTGGTAATCAGGCCTGGTCTCAAACAACTCCTTATTCACCTCTTGGTTTATTCATTTGACCCCTCTGACGTCTTATTTCAGTGGCCAAGTCCTCAAGGCGAAATGTATGCACAACAATTTGCCTCTGTGAATTGCCTCAACGGAACAAAAGAAAGTCTCATTTATGCGTTTCGACGTCCTTCTAGTCGTCGTTAGCTTGTCAGCGACAGAACCCGCAGGCTCCTTGAATACATGATCACTGATCACTTTCACCTCAGGGTGTCAGGTCCATCCGTCGGCACTTCCTCTACGTAGATGATGAAGTGTATTGATTTAGCAGCGGGTGAAAGCAGAGAAGATATCCTGTGTTGTCCTATACCTGCTACACATGAAGAGGAGACAGGTGGAGTGCTCGTGTGTAGCTCAAAGGTAGCAAAGGTATAGCTCTAAAACCCAAAACATGCATTCATGGTGCTCTGATACACGTACATGGTCTGTGCACGTAGATTGCCTCAAAATATTATTTGGTATTTAGCATATTCAGCAAACCAGCACAATGGGTAATTATTACCAGAATTATCCGTACAAACGATGAGATTTAAATGACACAACGATATACCAGCTATTTGAGTGACTAACCGGGAAAAACCCTGAATTAGCAGCTCCATGATGAAAGCAATTTAATCTTTTGTACTTATTCTGAAACTGTTATTTCTCCCTTCAAAATCTTTCTCTCTCTCTCTCTCTCTCTCACTCACTCACACACTATACTGCAAAACCCAGCTGTTCCAGTGCTGCTCTACCTGGGTAGCAGTGCGTAATGTGTGGCTCACACTGCCCCATGCAGGCTGCAGCAGGAAGTGCGCCTCAACCCGCCGAGGCCAGCAGCAGCAGCAGCAGCAGCACTCGTGACTTCCCTGCTGTGAGATGACGCACTGTGAATCCAGACAATAGATGTGCGTTCAATACACAACAACGTCACACAGCATGATGTGACAGGAGGGACAAAGATCTAATTACTCTAGTAAAAGAGGCAGTGTTAGATCTGTGGATGGATGGATGGATGGATGATGGATTGAAATATGGATGGATGGATAGATAGAGGGATAAAATGATGGATGGATAGAGGGATAGAAGAATGGACGGTGGATAGATATATGGATGGATAGATGGATGGATGATGGGTGGATAGATAGATGGATAGAATGATGGATGGATAGAGGGATAGAAGGATGGATGATGGATAGATATATGGATTGATAGATGGATGGATGATGGGTGGATAGATAGAGGGATAAAATGATGGATGGATAGAGGGATAGAAGGATGGATGATGGATAGATATATGGATGGATGATGGGTGGATAGACAGATGGATAGAATGATGGATGGATAGAGGGATAGAAGGATGGATGATGGATAGATATATGGATGGATAGATGGATGGATGATGGGTGGATAGACAGATGGATAGAATGATGGATGGATAGAGGGATAGAAGGATGGATGATGGATAGATATATGGATGGATAGATTGATGGATGATGGGTGGATAGATAGATGGATAGAATGATGGATGGATAGAGGGATAGAAGGATGGATGATGGATGGATATATGGATGGATAGATGGATGATGGGTGGATAGATAGAGGGATAAAATGATGGATGGATAGAGGGATAGAAGGATGGATGATGGATAGATATATGGATAGATAGATGGATAGAATGATGGATGGATAGATAGAGGGATAAAATGATGGATGGATAGAGGGATAGAAGGACGGATGATGGATAGATATATGGATAGATAGATGGATAGAATGATGGATGGATAGATAGAGGGATAAAATGATGGATGGATAGAGGGATAGAAGGATGGATGATGGATAGATAGATGGATAGATAGATGGATAGAATGATGGATGGATAGAGGGATAGAAGGACGGATGATGGATAGATATATGGATGGATGGAAGGAATTTCCTGATTCCTGATAGATGGATAATGGATAGCTAGATGGATGGATGACGGGTAGATAGATGGATGGATGGATGGATGGATGGATAGATGGATGGATGGATAGATAGAGGGATAAAATGATGGATGGATAGAGGGATAGAAGGACGGATGATGGATAGATATATGGATGGATGGAAGGAATTTCCTGATTCCTGATAGATGGATAATGGATAGCTAGATGGATGGATGACGGGTAGATAGATGGATGGGTGGATGGATGGATAGATGGATGGATGGATAGATAGAGGGATAAAATGATGGATGGATAGAGGGATAGAAGAATGGACGATGGATAGATATATGGATGGATAGATGGATGGATGATGGGTGGATAGATAGATGGATAGAATGATGGATGGATAGAGGGATAGAAGGATGGATGATGGATAGATATATGGATGGATAGATGGATGGATGATGGGTGGATAGATAGAGGGATAAAATGATGGATGGATAGAGGGATAGAAGGATGGGTGATGAATAGATATATGGAGAGATAGATGGATAGAATGATGGATGGATAGATAGAGGGATAAAATGATGGATGGATAGAGGGATAGAAGGATGGATGATGGATAGATATATGGATGGATGAAAGGAATTTCCTGATTCCTGATAGATGGATGATGGATAGCTAGATGGATGGATGACGGGTAGATAGATGGATGGATGGATGGATGGATAGATGGATGCATGGATGGATAGAAAATCAAAAGAATTTGCACCAAAATAAAATGACACAGAATAATAAATATCTGAATGAATTATGTTGAATAAATCCTTCATGTGAGTTCATCCAGTCACGAGGTGAACATTAAAACAACACACTCACAAAATAAATTACTCCCACCAGACCATTTTCCAATTATTCTTTATCATCTCAGCCTTTGTTCATTCATCCGTTGTGTATGTGTGTGTGTGCGTGTGTGTGCATGTGTGTGTGTGTTTGTGCATGTGTGTGTGTGTGTGTTTGTGCATGTGTGTGTGTGTGTGTTAATGCGATATGACTTGGCTGCGCTGGCTCACCACAATGCAATCCAACAGCCATGATCTGTGGCATCCATCAAACCAAACACACACACACACACACACATATAAACACGCACAGGCACACACACTACACACATGAGTACTTGCCATCTTGATTTGAGCGCAATCCAGGAGAGGTTGCCAGAAGGAAAGGTCGAACTGCAATCACTCATAAGACCCGCACACGCACAATCACACGCACACGCACAATCACACGCACAATCACAGTCACACGCACAATCACACGCACAATCACACGCACCTGCTCCTCAGCGTGTATTAGAAAGGTAACTGTAAATCTGGGCCTCCAGAATGAAGTCAATTTACAGCAGGGCTGAGATTCAAAACTCACACACACACACAAATCAAACCACACACGCACACGCAGACACACACACACGTTCTACATGAATATAAATCCTGTCTAGTTTCCCATTGCCGACTGCTGTGATTGGGAGCCATGCGTCGGTGATGCAGTCTGGGGATTCAAAGAGAGGTGAAACAGAGACGGCGTATTGCTGTGAACTCTCCAGAGCCACAGAACACTTTTAATGGAGTTCAGTGAAGGCGTCAAACAGAAAGGGAGTTTAGGCCACTTCTAAATCTTCAACTTCATCGAATCTCACCAGAACAGCATTTTCATTTTCAGGACTTTATAAAACCATCATAAAAGGGATGTAATTAGTTTGAAATATTTATAAATACACGTATTCTGAGACGAGAGAGATTCCTTCACGTCTCTTACATTGCTTGATTTATTATTGATAACAGCATATTACCACGTATTGGATCACTGTATGTGACGCTAGGACTTTACA
Source organism: Pungitius pungitius (assembly GCF_949316345.1). Classification (NCBI taxonomy): domain Eukaryota; kingdom Metazoa; phylum Chordata; class Actinopteri; order Perciformes; family Gasterosteidae; genus Pungitius; species Pungitius pungitius. The sequence continues at coordinate 1,872,158 of NC_084911.1, forward strand.
GTCTGCCAAACGGTTGCATTTCATTTTCCCCCAAATGAAATAAAGTGGAAAAAGCATGGTTTAAAAAAAACGTGAATGAAGCAAAGAGAGAGAGAGCAAAGAGACGAGGGGACATTGTCACGGACCCTTTGGTACCGTCACAGCGTCGATTAACAGTTGATTACTGAGCCAAAGTAGGAAGAGGTCCATGAAAGAGCCCCTAGACACTTGACCTTTAGCCTTTGACCTTCTTGTTAAAGAGTGAAACTCCGGCTCTTGAGGGAGAAGAAGAGAAGGAGGACGCCGCAGTGAGGCAGATGGCGCACAGTCGGGGACACGGACACATGTATTAAACACATGACAGAGGCAGCGTGGACGCAGAGATCGGGGGGCTCGGCCCTTTGGGGGGGGGGGGGGGGTAGAGTTGTTGTGCGATATGTGTGAGTGTGTGTGTGTGTGTGTGTGTGCTGTTTGCTGAGTCCTCTTTTTATCAGAGTGATTACTCAAAGGAGTTTGACACAATGAGATCAGGCCGGCTGAGGCCTGGATCTCATGGAGGGCATACATTCCTGTTCCAGGCCAGCTCACACACACACACACACACACGCCCACACACAGTGGGCACGCAGGTGTTTGGTCCATCACAAAACGCACAGCACAGTGCGCAGAAACACACACACACACCGATTGTCTTGTTTGTCCCCCCCCCCCCCCCCCACACACACAGACACACATACAGCTCTGTTACCTTCTCCTCTTTCACCTGCGTAAGCTGCCTCCTCTGATCTCTCGTCATCCTTTTGTTTTTATCCTGGGAGCAACACTTGTCCTCTTCACCCGCCCGCTTTCCATCAGCACTTTCTCCCCCTTTGCCTCCCGAACCCCCGATCACACTCCCCCCCTCCCCCTCCCTCCCCCTCCATCAGTCAGTCTACCTAACCACCTGCCTTTCCCTGTTACCCCGAAGAATTACATTTCTGCCCATTAGCATCTCTTGTTCTCCTGTTTTGTCTTCTCAGACTACTCTCGCTCCCTCTCTCTCTCTCTCTCTCTCTCTCTCTCTGCGGCTCCCTCTTCTCTTGTGTAAAGGTCACCACAGTGCGTTAAGTTCAAAATTAGGTCCAAACCCTGCAGGGTCAAGTGTACACGTGTGGCGCGAGGAGAAAAGAAACCTTTTCATGGAGATTGTAAGCAAACGTCTGAATGTTGTTCATTGCGCTTGATCAAGCAGGTTCATTCACAAATGTGATGAGATGAGGGAAGTTGATTCGTTGGCAGCAGTGAAATGGACAAACCAAGAAAGCCACACGACCTTAACAGCTGTGTGAAGCGTTGCTCGCGTGTGTTTGTGTCTTGGTGCCACAGAAGAAGGATGTGTGGATTTTCGCTGCCTCACTGCCCAAGTGGGACACTCAAAAATAGCTCCTCGGGCCTCTGCACCAAGGACACGGCCCTACTGTAAATGACCACGTGGGCGTGTGTCCGCTTCCGTTGCGCGCGGGGCGGCCCACGACCTACGGACGATGCACGGGAGCATGTGCGCATTAAATGCGCATTGACAGCTGGTGGGTTTTTTTTGTTGCGCTCCTCGCTCCCGTCCGGCCAAAGTAACGCCCCGCGATCAGCTAGCACTGCTGCTAGCACTGCAGCTAGCAGCGGCTAACAGTGAGCCTGCATCGTTTTGCCCTTGGTGCCTGAACGGCAGACCGTCGCCAACAGTAACGTTCCGCTGATTGCGGCCGTTAACCAAGCGCTTTCTTCACAGTGTCCTTGAGCGAGATTGTTGCTTTGGACAATTCATTTCATGGCGAAATGAATAAATTCCACCCTTCTCCAAACCTATCACTGCCCCACTTTATAAACGCTTGTGCTACTTTAGTCAGAAACTCTGCGTGTAGTTAGAATGTGGCCCGACGTGGCCGGCAGCACAGCGGAACAAAAAGCCCGGCTCTTGTATTCATCCTACCTCCAACAAATCGCACTGATTTATGTCCTCTACTGCGTGGCTGAGCACTCTGGCCCATTTGGTGTGTGTGTGTGTGTGTGTGTGTGTGTGTGTGTGTATTTTCACAGTATATGAGGAAAAGTTTTAGGTCAGCCAACAGAGAGGGCTCTTACATAGGGACACAAATAAATAAACAGATCCAGAGTTTGAGGGCTTGTGTGCATTGTGTGAAAGTAATGTGTGTGTGTGTGTGTGTGTGTAGAATTAGTGATGTAGAATACACACAAATGTACATGAGTTCTCATGGCTGAGCAGCCAGCTCAGCCGCTCTCTCTCTGTGGCCTGAATTCCTCACAAATTCATCTTCATGTGCATTGTGCCTCTAAACTCGTCTCCATGCCGGGGGGGGCGCCGTATTAACCGAATACGTTCCTTCAGTATTTGATCGCGATTGCGACACCTGATGTGAGTGCGGGGCGGCCGGAGGATTGATTTTTGTCAGGAGGGACGATGATGGCCGACCCTTCTGCTGCTGATGGACTATTGAAAAAAAAATTGACAATTGTCACACGAAAGCCTCGTGGAACCGCTGCAACAAAACATTACGGAGAAAAGCCGTTTGTCGGACAGCTGTGTTGATGTCGGCTCTGTGAACTGTGACCCCCCCCCCCCCTCCGCCCCTGTGCATCCTGGGACATTGAGAGACGCGGTGACCCGAGACGGGCCGCTTCTGGTCTGGACCGGGCCTCTGCTGCACGTCACTGGAGTATAAAACTGAATTATCACACGCGTTCAGCCTCGATGAATTAAGCGTTTCCTTCACGCGGATGAAGAGTTTTCATTCTTTTTCCATTGAAATTATTTTAACCCTTTTTTTTAGCTTCTAACACTGTAATGTTTTCCTGTTTTTTCCACTGTTTTTTTCCACTGTTTTTTCCAGTAAGCCATGTGCCATGTTCGTAGGGGGGGGGGGGGGGCACACACACACTGTGATTAAGGACATAACGGTGGCGTCAGCAGAAGCACTCTTTGGACACAAGAGGGTTGAGTCAGTAAGCCCAAACCCACAAACACGCACGCACTCACGCACAGACACACAAACACGCTCACGTCACTGTGAAGGTTGGGGGGCCGTAGTGGCTCCGGAGTCCGCGAGGTAAAACTGAATGAAATATATTTGAACAAGCGGGATGTACACGGGGATGTGCCGTGAGGAGGATCTTTTGCTGGAGAGCGCAACGTTGCGCGTGTTGTGTGCGTGCTGTGCGCGTCACGCTAGCGCACAACGCGATTGAGAGGATTGTCCCACGTGACAAAAAGGGGTCGACGCGAGGATTGATCCTAGGAGGTAAAACGTTAGTGCAGGAGCGTCTCTCTGCCCTAAAACTACTGTAAGTAGCACGAGAACATTGTGGCCTCCAATTGGAGGGGAACGTTTTCAGCTTTCTAAAAACACCAGTTTCCCTCCCGACGGGGACTTTCCAAATGTAAAGCATGTCGGGTTTTTGAGAACAGACGTAAAGTCTGGTAGAAAAACTCCTCTCAGATGATATCAGCCGGACCAGTGAGGTACGAGCTACACGGGGGATGTCTATCTAACCTTTAAGTGCTTTTCTGTTCCCTGGTGCCATCTTTCCTCTCCATTGTAATGTTGGACGGCTCCATCCTCTCATTTTTCACAAGGCCTCTCCTTTGTGATGCTTTGCAGTTTGCATACAACAACAACAACAACAAAAAAGATTAAAAGATTGGTGTCTCCATTGAATAGTGATGGTTTCCTCCTGGCTAATGTTCTCTTTGAAGCACATTTCTCATTGTGATTTTTTTTTCTTCTTTTATGATCACCTTCGCCAAGAGAGAAAGACACAATATTCTGGGTATTCAGACGCCTCTTGCAGAAACCTGCAGGCAGCAAAAGAAGGGGAGGTAATTGAAGGACAATTGGTATAATAATGACAATTTCAACCCTGCAACGTGAGCTAAACGCTGAAGTACCAGAGAGTAGTCCGTCCCGTTTACTACCTTCGAGGCACAGCTGTGTTTGATGCCTTCACTGATGGCACAGGCCTCTCTGAGCTGATGGCAGAAATAAACCAGACTCTAATTTATCTTTCGTAGAGACCCGAATCAAAGCCTAAAAGAGCTGGACTCACGTTGGCTGGCTAAGTCCCCGAGTGAAGAAGCCACTGTTTTGACGGTTTAAACATCCAGAACATCTTTCAGCGTCTTCCGGCCGTCAATCGTCTTCGACTGTGCGTACAAAGTGTCAATCTTGACCAAGAGGGGAAAGCCAAAGGTCAACGAAAGGTCAATACAACAAGTGCTTGAGTTATCAAGTGTTGGGTCGACATAGTGTTGTATGTATTGCTGTGTGTGTGTGTGGGTGTGGGGGGGGGAACCAACCGTCAGAAAGCATCTCATCATGGATGTAAAAAGAGAGAGGAAGGAGACGAAAGCAAACAGAGGGAAGGAGACAAAACTCATACTCTTATCCCCGGAAGAGAAGAAGGGGAAAGGAAAGGAGGAACAGCCGCGTTTTGTTGCTTCTTACTTTGATCGTTGTGACAATATCACACAGATATACATCAGCTGTTGTGCTCATTTAGTAAATGTGGGTTTGGACTTTTTTTTTTCAACAAGGCTTAGAATTGTAAATCTATCGGACTATAATAACATCGGCCTCAGCCTCTCGCCCTCGGCTACAATTTTCCTTCTTGAGGAACCGAAGCAGAAGACAGCAGATATCTGTGAATTTGTGTGTGCGTGTGTGTGTGTGTGTGTGTGTGTGTGTGTGTGTGTGCGTGTGTGTGTACATCGAGCTCTGTGATAGCCTGACCAATCAGCTAAATGTTCAGCTCTCAACAGGAAACTTTGCTCAAGCAGCTGTTGGCCAAAGGGAGGGAGGAAGGGAGGAATGGGGGAAGGGGCGGGGGGGGGGGGGGGGGAGAACAACAGAGATGAAAGGATGAGACAGAAACAGAGAGAGATTGCTTGAAGGTAGAGGAAGGCAACGTCATGGAGGCACAGCCAACATTTGATGAAGAAAGGAAGGAACTCGAGGATGACGAGGTCTATAGGAGAAATAGAAGCGTCATGAGTTCTTTATTCATTCTTTGCCTGCAGTTTGTTCACCTGAGTCTCTCTTCCCATCATCCATTTTCCTTTCTCAGTTCCTCTTTGATGAAGGTGGAATAACAACACGGTTTGCTGTATATTTTTATTTTTACGGAAACGGTTCTATGATGTGAAACCTGTGAAGATGATAGTCTTATTGGTGTCACCTGTTGGTCCAGGTAGGTGGCAGGTTGCTGCAGAGGGGGGGGGGGGCACCAGGTGCGTCCGTCATGGCCTGCAGGGACGGTGCAGCCTAATAATTCATTTCATCATCAAAACCGATGCATCGGCTTAGACAGAAGGTTCAGGTTTGCCAGAAACATTCTGGCCTTTATTTCTGAATTTCTGACAGATAGCACACTCGAATAAATGAATATGTTTAAATACTAATTTGGAATCCAGCATGAATTTGGTTTTCATATATTCAGAAACGTAAAGTAGTTGGTGCTTTCGTCATGTTCTCAAAGCAATAAACTGTAAAAAAAAAAACGTAAAAAGAAAGTCAAATGACTGGCAGCAGCGACTGCCAAACAAAAAGCACAAGCAAAATGTTTGCATATGGATATATAAATTTATATATGTGTATATATACAATACCCTCTATTGGGTAGGGTGTTTCATCGTAATACTACAGGAAAAATATATTAAATAAATGTGTTTCTCTGTAAAATTGTTATGGAAAATTCCTGTAAATTTATTGTTCTCGCACTTTATTCAAATTAAGTTATTTTACCTTCATTTTACAGTTTTTCCAGTCATTTGACCGTTATTTTACATGATTTGAATGTGATTTAAGAAAACAGTAAGTTCTTTGTAAAATAATTACAAAAAAATGAGAAAAACATTTGATTTGACATTATTAGCAAAATACTTATATTTACAGCTGACTGTTAATTTACAGATACTGTCTTTATTTTTACAAAGTTTTGCACATCATTTTAAAAAACAGAAATATTACTGTAGAAATTGAAAATAGTTTTCTGTAAAAATAGGATCTTTTTTCACAATGTACTGCTGTCTTGTATTTTACAGGTCGAAGCTAAAGGCTGCTAACACTTACCCCAAGTTACACCTATTTACATATTTCAAAAGGACGAAATGTACATTTATTTCATGCGTTATAGTGGATTTGAACTAATTATCTCATGGAAACTGCTTCCATTAGTTAACAACACAAATGCAACATTTAATGGAGGGTTTTATGTGTGTTTCATCACCTGTATAATAATACGTTGTTCTTTTCGCGCCATCTGTTCATCCGTCTTGAGTATTTATTCCATCTCAAACTGCTTTTTGACTCCGTATCTCTCGCTTCGTCTCTTTGTCCCTTTGTCTCTGCCTTTTTTTTTGAGTCATCCTGGTTTTCTTCTTCTGTCAATGTGGTGCCCTTTCTGACACGCTACAAGTGTGTGTGCGCGCGCCCGTTTGTGTGCTTGTGTGTGTGTGTGAGTGTGTGAGCATAGACATCAAAATAGTTTACATTTGAAACAGTCACATTTTGCACTGGGAGCCTGAGGGGACTCTCGTCCTTCTACCAAAGAGTAAATGTGCGATCGGACCAGACAGAGCTGCAGTTTGCAGAAACAATCATTAAAACCACGTGGATTGCAGCTTTGTACAAACGCACAACCTTTAGCCGTTTAGTCTGGCGACGTCGGCGCTGTGAGCCAATAGGAAGAAAGGAGGAGTATGAGGAGGAGGAATGAGAACAAGTTATATTTACTGCTTCCTAAGTGCAAAATAATCTGTTAAAAGTGAAAATAAAATGCAGGATTCAGTTTTCTGCTGTCGTCATAATGGTTGTCTGTAAAAGACTGTAAAAGGCTTCATCTTTATAGTAAGTGGTGTTTGGATTTCTATGTTCTAGTTCGGGGCTGAGGTAACCATGGAAACATGTTTTTTTAATGTTTAACATGTTTTGAAATACTTCTCTCCTCAATTAGTGTTAATTGTGTGTTTTGCTCAAACTACTGCTACAAAGCACAGTGGTTGATAATGGAATTTTTACATTCTTATTTAATCTGTGGGGGGTCACTCTGTCCTGGATCTTTTGAGGGTGTATTGCTTTAAAATTGCATCAAAGAGGTGGGAGGAGGAGGAGGAGGAGGAGAGGAAGGAGGAGAGGAAGGAGGAGGCACCAGAGAGAGAAACCATCAGTTAAGTTTTCAGTTTCCTCGTCCTGCTGAAGGTTCTTCTTCAGGTCAAACAGGTTCACTGAAGCTGAGGTCTAAAGTACAACGACAGCTCGCCGTGTTTCTACCTTTTCCAACTTTTGTGTTCTGCAGACCCTTTGTAGACTCAATGCAAGATTAATTTAGGCCAAACCGCAGCCATGATTTATTCAGCTATGCCTTTTTTCTCCCAAAATAGTTCCAGTGTGATGAACTTGAGTTTCATGTTGCATGGGAAACAAAAGCAGTCGCACAGAAGAACACGTTGATATTACAATATGTCGCGTACATTCAGTGGCTTCGAGAAACCTGAACATCATGCGAGGTCCGAAGGCCAGGAGGACCACGTATACGCGTTTCTATTATGAGGCACATGTGTCTCTGGGGCATCCATTCTCATTGCAGATGTGAGAGCCTGAGTTTTCGATGTGTAGGATGCGCAGGAGAACCAACGGACAAAAGTGTACACAAACTGGAAGAAACGCACAGAGGGAGGGAGACGCTTCTTCTGGCCGTGCTCCACCCCGAGGAAGAGTGGAGTCGGCCAGTCGAGCTCTAAAGCGTGCAGAAGCACGTGATGCAAGGAGGCCCCGAGCTTCACGTCTCAAACTTTTCCCTCCAAAGAGATGTTGTGTGAGACAAGTGAACGTGATCTCCAATCTGTGCGATGTGAAGGACGTTCCTTCCAGCTCCCCTTCTGGGATCCCCAAAGAGAACCTCTTCTTCTTCTTCTTCTTCTTCTTCTTCTTCTTCTTCGTTGGACGTGCCAACCCATTGATTTTTCAACAAAGTGCCTTAGAGTTTGAACCCAGCTGAAGAGCCTGATGAAACAGAAGCAGAACCAGAAGCTGTCCTCGGCTCTGAGGGACCATCAGGTTCTTGCCGTGAACATAAAAACTGTAGCAACCCTAACGAGAAACCTCTTTGGAGCTACTGCTGAGGACTCCAACAGGAGAAGAGCATCATCATCATCATCATCATCATCATCACATCAGATGATATCATATCCTATCATATTGTCTTATCTAAACGGAAGGTTTATGAATGATGAATGGAGCCCTGATGGAGCCTCGCATGGTGACCCGTGTATGAATGGGTGAATGATTACATGCAGTGTTACAACACTAAGTGGTCTAAAGACTAGAAGAGTGCCGTGGAAGTAAAGTCCATCCATCATTTACAGTCCATTTAGTAGCTCTGTCGTCTTCGCCAACTTTTACACGCTTTTAATAAAAAACAACGCCAGCAGAAGTGGGCATTTTGCACGGTGTCGCATGGGGTCGGGGCCCCTCCGGCCTCTGTGGCTATTTCGGGGCGCCCCGAAGCTTCATTCGTTCATCAGAAAACCATCCTGAGTCAGACGCGTCGCCGTTATCATGCCACATCGTGAAGGAGGATCAATAGTGTAACATCTCAGAGAACCAAATCCAATCAAAAGAGCAAGAGGATGACGAAACAACGGACACATGTATGATCACGATAACACGCAGCGTGTGTGTGTGTGTGTTTGTGTGTGTACGTGTGTGTGTGTGCGAGTACGTTTCTCATCAGGCGACAAACACACACTCCGACGCAGCAGCATCACGTCGTAGAGTCTTTTATTCCTCCTTATTTTATTATCACTTGCGACCTACTTGGAGAGAAACTCTGGATCCTGCAGTGACGCGCAGTTAAAAATAACTCAGCAAACACACACTCCTACTGTACGCTTGTACACACACACAAACACAATGTCAATCAACCAATGTCCTCTTTTCTTCTTCTTCCTCTTCTCTCTCGTCTTCCAAATGTGCTTCATCACTTCATCCCTGTGTCGCCTTCTGAAGCATCCCAAAGAGACGGGGGGGGGGGGGGGGGGGGGCATTATTGCCTTCATCCTGGCGTTTGGCGTAACAAAGCACTCTTGGAGGATTTGCTTCACACATATTTGACTTCTTGGCTTCTGCTGCAAGGTCATTAACTTTCACTTTGGGGGGGGGGCGGCAGTGAAGACGAGGACAGGAAGGAGCCTCTTGGTCCGAGGATGACGGGATGCAGGGCAACGACAAAAGGCCGTTACCCTTAATGCAAAGTGACTATTTCCCACTGCAGCTGTGACACACACAGGTGGGGGGTGGTAGGAGGGGGGGGGGGGGGCTTTTACTAATGCAGCTTGTCCGTGCTGCTGCGATTGAACTGCAGCGGTTAACGAAGCATGACGTGCGTGGAGACTGCACTTGTTTGAAAGGGTCACTTCCTGTGTCACGAGCTCAATGTTTCACACGCTGAGCGGTCACTGAATCCCCCAAAATGACCTCTGCGTTTCTCACAGGTCCAGGATCTGATTTCATCGTCGAGCACATGGAGAAGAAGACCTGATGGAGACGCTTCTTCTGAGGAACGCCATCAGTGGAACAATCACAACCTCCCTGGAAGTGCAAAGGCCGTTTGGAGTCTATTTCTATTCTGCTGCTTAGCAAACAGCACACGCCTCCTGGCACACACACACACACCTCCCGACACACACACACACACACACACCTCCCGACACACACACACACACACACACCTCCCGACACACACACACGCCTCCTAACACACACACACACACCTCCCGACACACACACACACACACACACACACACCTCCCGACACACAAACCTCCCGACACACACACACACGCACACACCTCCTAACACACGCACACACACACCTCGCGACACACAAACCTCCCAACGCACACACACACACGCACACACTTCCTAACACACGCACACACACGCCTCCTGATACACACGCACACGCCTCCCGACACACTCACAAACACACACACACACTTCCTAACACACACACACCTCCTGACACACGCACACGCCTCCCGACATACACTCACACACACACACCTCCTGACACACACACACAACTCCCGACGCACACACACACACGCCTCCTGACACACGCACGCACACGCCTCCTGACACACAGGCGCACTGAGGTCCCATTCTAAATGGCCATTATGCTGTAATAGCAGATTACAAAGTAACTGTAAAGGAATGAAAGTGTCAGCAGTATTACTTTGCACATGCCGCATAGTTTACAAACACACACACACACACACACACACACACACACCTAACAATATTCTTTGGGATAAACATAGATTTGGGTTAAAACACTTCCTTTCACACACACACACGCACTGTATACACATGCTGACACAAATAGACTATTGTGTGCATGTAGGAGAATTGCACTGTGTGCACACGCACACAAATGGACACACATCCATATATACATGAGGAGCAACAGCAGATGGCCGACTGACCCCGAGGTTTTGTCCCGGCGACAGTTTGCTTGACATTCTGGACACAGTTGTCACTTAGAATTAGAAGCCGGTCCCCATCTCACAAAGACACACACGGATACACAAACACACACACACACAAAAACACACGGCCACGCTGTGGAATCACAGAAAAACACACACAGTAAACACACACAACCAACAACACCATTAATGAGTGTGGACAGGAAGAATGGTTCTTTTTGGTTCAGCTCCTCGTCAGTCCTGTTACGCAGCAGCACAATGGGGGGGGGGGGGGTAAAGAATCCTCCTCCCACCAGAAGAGCTTATTCCTCTGAAGTGCACAGTTCATGGTATTTTTGTTGCATTTTTCTTAGAATGCTTATATTGAGAGTCTGTATGTGTATCTATCATTCCATCATTGAAGAAGGGGGGTTCGGGTGATAGATATTAATCACGAGAGCCACCATCAGTGTGTGTGTGTGTGTGTGTGTGTGTGTGTGTGTGTTCACTGGGGCTTCAAAGAGGATGAATTGCAGGTAATATTCTATAAGCTGTGATTATATGTGACTCCATAAATCAACATACACACACACACACACACACACAAAAGATGGTGGTTTGTGAAGTAATAAGGAGGAAATGTCGATTCCACGCTTCATTCTACATGAAGACCTCCCTGAGTCTTCCTCCTCTTCAGTTATCCGAGGACATGAAATTAATGGCATTTAACCCGCCCACACACACACACACACTTTCTCTCAAACTGAAGAAAGGGGAGATCAGAAAGTTTTAACTAGAATTTACAACATGTGCTCGCTGACTTTGTGGCAGTTGTAAATGGATGAATCACTTTGCTCTTCAGGATGATCACAGAATAAACCCCCCCTTGAGATAAAGAACTTTCTGGATGATAAACTACAGCCTCTCGTACCTTGTTGCTTAAGTATGTTATTTACTTCATACTTTCTCACCTGTCATGTGTGTGTCTGTGTGTGTGTGTGTGTGCGTCATGCATCAGGCCATGGCCACACCTTGGCCAATTAAAAAGCAGGACCCCAGAAGGGTTCACGGTGAGTACCCCCGCGCTCACCCGTTAACATTTCAAACGGCACCGAGCGTTATCCGTTCCGATGCATAACCGCCCAAAACTGTCAGGTTGCATAACGTCAAACCCAGAATTTCATCATGAATTATTAACTGGCGTTTGCAGGAGCCACGCTGGGTTTCTTTGTATATTCTTAAATTGCATTTAATAGTTGAACTGTGCCTGGACAAACGTTTACGTGCGGAGACGTCATTAGTCAGTTGCATTTATCATTTATTAAATGTTACAATCGTTCCTACGTGCTGTGATTTTGCTTTGAGACGATAAACCAAAAGAAAATATCTTGCCAAGCAAACTTGGAGCTTAAAAGGTGCGACGCGTGAGATCTCGCCATGTGCTCCAAAAAACGTCCAAAGGCCTGTGCCGTCCGTACTTCAGTTCGGCCAATTAACGTTAGCTAGCAATTGTGACATCCTACCCGGCAACAGGAAACCACTGAACCCCACGGACGGGACGCACCCCCCTGGTGGGGGGTTAAAGCGGTCCAAGTGTGAACTGACCGCTAACTGCTAACCGCTAAGCGCTAACCGCTAGATTCCAGCACAGCCTGTGGATGGTGGAAAATTTGGGCCGTAAGTCGGTGCTCAGTAATCCGCTGGAGGACGAGTTGTGTGGGGAGGGTGGGGGGGGGGGAAGCGAGGGGGACGAGGAAGCGAGCGTTAACCTACTAGCGTTAACCTACTAGCGTTAACCTACTAGCGCCGACGTCGGCAAGCCTTTTCCTATCAGAACGTGATTAGCGGAGGAAGCAGGAAGCACAGGTGCTGTGGGAAGAGAAGAGAGAGGGATTGTTCAGGTAGAAATAAGGGAACCAGATTCCAGGTTGAGAGCAGGAATATTTCCCAGGGGGCCGAGCGATGGCGGGCCTCTCGCCCTTCAGCACACGGCGGAGGTAATCGCCAGAGTGGACGTTATTCATGTGTTCCTTGTTCGTTAGGCTGTGGATCAAAAAGAGTAAAAAAATAAATAAAAAGTCCCACTGGTGGGGGAGGAAGCACACGGATCGTAAATCACGGTTAAAACAAGTCTCAACACATTGGTGCCGTTTAAATTCAACACTACAACATTCGTCCAGGAGCGGATTTACATTTTAATTTATTTTGCCGTCACAAAAAATATCTCCAAAGGATCCAAGGAGAAGAACTTCGAACCGAGCGAAGACGTGAAGCAGCAACTAATCCGTCGCTTCTCTATGAACACTGGGCACACCTACGCAATACGGGAACGTGCACACACACACACACACGCGCAGACACACGCAGACACACAATTTACGCGCAGATGTTCTCACACAAGACAACACCTGACGTCGGAGGGCGAGAAAGTTTCCTCCTGAAGTGATTTGTGTTTGTCTCGTGGAGCAGATTGCTGTGATGTCGGGCTCATTCATCAACGTCAACGCTCCCTCACACACACACACACACACACACAGCAGACACAGACACACAGCAGACACACATGCAAACGTGGCCCGCACACCTTCTCAAACACCCGAGAGGCCTCAGAGGTCAGAGGTCGGGGAAGAACAAAGGAGGCTTTGAACCTGGTTGGTGTTGAATTAATGAACATTTATTTACTCAAACACAAACAAGTTACTTTGACCCAAATCATGTTGGTATGTTTTAATTACCTGATATATATTTCCCAGAATGCTGTTGGTGGCGACAAAGACCTCTCGTCGCAGCTGCTGTACACGATGATAAAAACGAGACAAAAAGGACAATGATGTTCATTCAACTGTCAAAAACAAAAGCAAACTGACCGCGTGAGCGTTGATCCTCTGTTAGAACTTTTCTTCTGTTCTTCAAGAGGGAGGTGAGAGACAAGCTGAGAGACATCCCAGATATCCAACAAAAACAGACTCCCCAACAGCTGCTCTCATTTCAAACGACACGACGAAACCTTGAAGGAATACGTTCGAGATGTTGTGAAGCACGGGCAGATGAGAGACGGAAACAGCTTTTATAGATTCTTTGTACTCGTCCCGCTGGTTTGGAGGTGACACTTGACACCCCGTTTAAGACGCGATTCCTAATCATTTCACTTCTCAACCGCCGAAGCTCCGCTGACGTGGCCGACGAGGTGCCTCACGGATCGCCGACTTAACGGCTCGCGCCGTCTTACAGTTTTTCTCGATTGTTTGGACACATTTTCTTAAAGCATGCCTCATACTCTCAGAAGTCTACACACAAATCTAAAAACACACACAGACTGGGGAAAACCCCTCAATACTCCTGCGAAAATTAAACTTTACATTCAAAACGATGTTATTTCTTCTCAAAATGGTATTTTGTTTTCAAATGACACACACAAACCATCAAATGAACAGACTTTTATAAGAACCAGTTGAACACTGATGTGCTCAATGTAAAACACTATGATGAATGGAAAAAAACTTCTCCATTCATCATAGTGACTTTGACCTTTTTTTTGTTCAGTCTTAAACTTACTACAGACAGCAGATACATATGTGTCGTAAAATATTTTAGAATATTGTTTTTGTACTCAGAACACACAAATACACGGTAACAAATATATTTTATTTTCCCCACGAAAACAATGCACACAGTGTACATCCCAACCAACACAGAGTTGCACATACAGTGGTCTACATACCAAACAACAGAAGAATTTACTGTGTACAGTACTTCTGTTCCGGTCTGTTCCACAGAACCTCATCCACATCACAAGCAATGTTTTCACTGGCCAAGCAGAGGGGGAAATATCGCTCAGCATGTCGAATCCAGCCATGAAAAGCATCAGCTGCTTTATCTCCACATGCGTCTTCCATAGCTCGGAGAAGGGTTATATCAGTTTGTGGATTTCGGTCAAACACTTTCCATCTCCAGGCAGAAAAGAATTCCTCCGTAGCTTTGGTCAACCAAAGTGGCTCAGATCTCATCAGAGTTCACGGTCCTTGGTCTTCCTCCTCCTCCCCCTCCTCCTCCTCCTCTTACTCTCACTCCTCTGGCTCTGTTGTTGTCATCCATTGCTCCCAAACAGAAGAGCTCACCTGTTGCCCTTTATGCTAAAGCTCTGGTTCCTAATTGTAACCCTGTGTGACAGGTGTTTTCCCATGTGACGAGTCAGTGTGCCTAGGAGGGCAATTGACTTTAGAATTTTGAATGACAGTGTTTTTCTTGTGAAAACAACATTTTCTTCATGAAAATTGCGCAGAGAATGCAGAGAATTGTGTGTAGTGTTTTGAAAAAAGTGTGTTTTCGAACTGCAATTTGAGTGTAAAGCAAGAATTGTGCTTGTAGTTTAGCAGAATTGGTTCAGGGGGTTGGTGCATGGGTTACATGTTGTGGTCATTGTGTGTCAAGTACCAGGATTTGTGTGTAAACAATCGAGAAAAACTGTAACTACCTGAACTTGTTAAAGGTTTGGCCTTCAGAGTGACTGATTCGACAAATGGGTTTAGGCCACTGAGCATTGGGTCCAGAGAATGAGGTTTAGTGTTTTAGCAATTGTGAAATACTGTAATGGCCATAAATAAGAACTTTATTCATTTTTATACAGTCGGCTGGATGGTGAACAGAGAGTTGAGAGACAATCCGACCCAGCAGCACTTTTATAGTCGTCCGTACTTGTGACATCACACGTGAGTTCTTTCATACTGACTGAAACCCAAGTCAATTTTATCTTTAGCGTTTGGATGCCATTGAACCGTTAAAATATTCATCAGTAGAAACTGACGCTAAAGAAACCACACAAGCCCCAAGAGATGTGAAATGTCCGCGAGGACACATCCGGGGCAACATCCAGGCCCGTGTCTTTTGGGGCTGTGCTTTGCGTGTGTGACGGAGTCTCGTCCTTAGTTTGACTCCGTGACCCCGGGAGAAACTTTGTGTTGAAATGGCAAACGCACACATACGTCACCGGAGGCAGCGGGGCTGATGAACACCACTCTGTGAAGGGAGGTTTTGGAGAGGGGGGGTGGGAGTGTGTGTGTGTGTGTGGGGGGGGGGGGGGGGTAGTTGGGAGAAGAGCCCAGAGAGTCAGCACAGCTAAAATTACAGCCCTGTCAAAGCAGATCAGCGCCGATGTCCGTGTGTGTGTGTTGGGGGGGGGGGGGCGCTTGTATTCTGGCTCCGCCTAAAGACACAGGGGGTAAACAAGGGTAAAACCTGCATGTATTTGGAGACGCACATGCATAAAGTGCGCGTGTTGATGCGCTGCATTCGATGGAGGTAATGCGACGTGAGGGTCAGAGCGTCGATTATCAGCTCCAAATGTTCACTTTGAAACGGCCGTTTATTCACTAACGAGGATTCTCGGCTGGAGTGAGAAAGATGGACACCCCCCCCCCCCCCCCCCCCCACCTCCACCCCGACGTAGAGAATGCAGGCACAACACGTGGGGGCCGCCATATGCTGGAACAGGTGGTTTGTCCGCATTTCCTAGTTAGCATCAGCGACCGCCCCCCCCCCCCCACCCTCCCCCCCCCCCCCCCCCCCCCCCGCCCTTCACCATAACTCTGCTCCCGATTGGAACAGAGAGCCGTCAAACCACATGTCTCTTCTAGACGCCTCTTCCTTCCTGCATGGACGCTGCAGCGTGCGCGATGGCGGTCTCACTGCACATCAGTGACCACGGCGCGGGACATTACAGTTTTTCTCGATTGTTTACACACAAATCCTGGTACTTGACACACAATGACCACAACATGTAACCCATGCACAAACCCCCTGAACCAATTCTGCTAAACTACAAGCACAATTCTTGCTTTACACTCAAATTGCAGTTCTAAAACAGACTTTTTTCAAAACACTACACACAATTCTATGCATTCTCTGCACAATTTTCATGAAGAAAATGTTGTTTTCACAAGAAAAACACTGTCATTCAAAATTCTAAAGTCAACTCCTATGCACACTGACTCGTCACATGGAACACCTGTCACACAGTGTTACAATTAGGAATCAGAGCTTTAGCATAAAAGGGCAACAGGTGAGCTCTTCTGTTTTGGAGCAATGGATGACAACAACAGAGCCAGAGGAGTGAGAGTAAGAGGAGGAGGACGAGGAGGAGGAGGAGGAGGAGGAGGAGGACAAGGACGAGGAAACCAAGGACCGTGAACTCTGATGAGATCTGAGCCACTTTGGTTGACCAAAGCTACGGAGGAATTCTTTTCTGCCTGGAGATGGAAAGTGTTTGACCGAAATCCAAAAACGCATATAACCCTTCTCCAAGCTATGGAAGACGCATGTGGAGATAAAGCAGGTGATGCTTTTCATGGCTGGATTCGACATGCTGAGCGATATTTCCCCCTCTGCTTGGCCAGTGAAAACATTGCTTGTGATGTGGATGAGGTTCTGTGGAACAGACCGGAACACAGGAGAGGATGCAGCATAGTTTTTTACTGTAACTTATACAGTAAATTCTTCTGTTGTTTGGTATGTAGACCACTGTATGTGCAACGCTGTGTTGGTTGGGATGTACACTGTGTGCATTGTTTTCGTGGGGAAAATAAAATATATTTGTTACCGTGTATTTGTGTGTTCTGAGTACAAAAACAATATTCTAAAATATTTTACATCACATATGTATGTGTTGTGTATGTCTGTAGTAAGTGTAAAAAAAGGTCAAAGTCATAATGATGAATGGAGAAGTTTTTTTCCATTCATCACAGTGTTTTACATTGAGCACATCAGTGTTCAACTAGTTCTTATAAATGTATATTCTTATGATGGTTTGTGTTTGTCATTTGAAAACAAAATACCATTTTGAGAAGAAATAACATTGTTCTGAATGTAAAGTTTCATTTCGCAGGAGTATTGAGGGGTTTTCCCAATTCTGTGTGTGTTTTTTGGTTTGTGTGTAGACTTCTGAGAGTATGAGGCATGCTTTAAGAAAATGTGTCCAAACAATCGAGAAAAACTGTAAACATCACAGATATGACCATGCAAACACATCGAGGGTGTTTGCCCTAAAAGGAAGATCTCAGGGTGCTTTATTGGTTAGAACCTTCACTTATGTGATAAGACATAATTCCCTAGAAATATTTCAATCAGGAGAGACTTCAGAACTTTTAACAACGACTTATTAACACACTGTCTCACACACTGTGTCTCACACACTGTCTCACAGGATGTGTCTCACAGTGTCTCACACACTATGTCTCACACTGTCTCACACACTGTGTCTCACACACTGTCTCACAGGATGTGTCTCACAGTGTCTCACACACTATGTCTCACACTGTCTCACACACTGTGTCTCACACACTGTCTCACAGGATGTGTCTCACAGTGTCTCAAACACTATGTCTCACACTGTTTCACACACTGTGTCTCACACTGTTTCACACACTGTCTCACAGGATGTGTCTGACACTGCTTCACACACTGTCTCACAGACTGTGTCTCACACTGTTTCACACACTATGTCTCACACTGTTTCACACACTGTCTCACACACTGTGTCTCACACTGTTTCACAGACTGTCTCACAGACTGTCTCACACTGTTTCACAGACTGTGTCTCACACACTGTGTCTCACACTGTTTCACAGACTGTGTCTCACACACTGTGTCTCACACTGTTTCACAGACTGTGTCTCACACACTGTCTCACACTGTTTCACACACTGTCTCACAGACTGTGTCTCACACTGTTTCACACACTGTCTCACACACTCTCACACTGTTTCACAGACTGTTTCTCACACACTGTCTCACACTGTTTTACACACTGTGTCTCACAGACTCTGTCTCACACTGTTTCACACCCGTGGTTTCAAGAGTTCAAACCGCAAACAGTGTAGTTTCTCTGTTCTGCCTCCTCCTCCTGGTACTATACTCAATGTTCCCTACATACATCTTCTGCTTCATTTTTTCCAGCTCTGTGTCTCTGTCTTGCATTCTCCTACTAAAGATCCCTAGAGTCCTTCTCTTCATCCAGAGGCAAACGTCCTCTAGGATCCGCTGTTCATCCTCCAGTCGCTTGATTTTCATCTGCTCAGCACAGAGGGTTGTCTCCAGATTCATGGTTTGTCCCTCCAGAGTCCTGTACTCTGTCTTCAGAGTCTCGTACTCTGTCCTCAGAGACGTATCCTCTGTCTTACAGTTCGTCTGGACCTGGGCGGGTTTGGTTGTCGCCTTTGTGGGGAGACTTCTGCTTTCTGAGAGGCACTTCTCAAGGTCAATGTTGGTGGACTTAAGGAGATCTGCCTCCTTACTAACCAGAAGCTTTTCTTCAGAGGGCTTCTGAATTTCTGCCTGGTGATATCTACTCACCGTCTGGACATCTGGGAGTCTCTCCTTCAGAGTGGAGATTTCCAGCCCTTGTCTCTTGATGATCTGACGAGCCAGGGTGATTTCAACCTCATGATCTTTGATCTTCTTTTGGAGATATGGGAGACACTGCAGACCTGAGATTACCAGCCTTTGTCTCACGATGGTCTCCTGAGCCTTAGACATTTCTGCCTCATATTCTCTGGCCTTGTTCTGGAGATCTCGAATATTGTCCTTCAGACTAGAAATGGTTTGCCCTTGTTTTTCAATGATAGTCTGAGCCATGCCCATCTCCTTTTTGTGAAAACTTGAGGGAGATAGATGGATTGAGAGTGTAAAGGGGGAAGAATAAGTTAAAGACAGTTCTTCCTGCATCTCTTTGTCGACAATAAGCTCTTTCCAGAAAGTCATTGTGCTGTTCAACGCTTTCTGTGTGTCTCTCCATTTTCTTCCGTTTTGTTTTATTTCCTCCAGCTCGACATCGCGATCCTTGGTCGTCCCAATGAAACCCTGAGTCCTTTTCGATAACCTGAGGCAAGTTTCCTCAAGGAGCTTTTTTCTTCCTCCCATGCCACTTTTTCCTCACAGAGCTCGGCGATCCGGTTCCTTTGGTTTGCTTCAACTTTCTGCAGACCAGTGATTTTTTCCAAGGCTTCATGGAACGTTTGTGCCACAGTTGATCTTTGAATGTCAGCTTGTCTCTCCAACATCTGCAGTGTCTTCACCTGATCTGTCAGTGCGACCATCCTCTCCGTGGACAAAGTGACCTCTTCCATCAGACCTTTGGGCATACCATCCAGGCTGTCCTTGGTACTGCTTCTCTGAAAGTTAATCTCAGCCATTAGTGTGTGTGTGTGTCTTCTGTGTTGAACTTGTGTAATCAATCAAACAAAATTGGTTTATATAGCACTTTACAAGACCAGCAGGTAACCAAAGTGCTTACCATCAGAAACACATAAACTTGTTGGCAGTTGATCTGATGAGAAATGCGTCACTGCAAAAAGGGGCGGGGCCTACGATCACGTTTTGATTGGCTGTTGAACAGCAACGCGAAGGGGGCGGGGCCTAATGAAATGTTTTGATTTGACAGTTCTAGAATGATTCATCATTCAGGAACATTAAAGCTTCAAAAAATGTCAACTCATTCTGTGACATCATCAATAGAACTTGATGATGTCACAGAATGAGGGAAAAAAAAAACGATTTTATTCATTAGTGTTCAAATATAGATTATAATTTTTTTTCTGAGATTTAACTTAATAATGAAAAAACGTTTTAGTAGGGCTGTCAACATAAATTACTGTGACCGAATTAATGCAAAAAAATATTTTAACATACTTAACGTACGTTTACTTCCGGTCTAAACACCACTGTGTCCCCAAAAGACGGTGGTTTGAAAACGTCCTGCTAAATGTGGGGACATTGTTTGCAGTTCAAACACAGCCGTCAAATGGTGTGGAATTTGAAGTGGAATTCTGTCTCTAAGATGATCCAATGTGTGTAGTTTTGTGTTTAAAATAACATTAACAATTAAACAACAAATACACTCTTTCTAATGTGGCTACTTTTAAGATTTGGTCTTTAGAAGAAAAATAAATAATTAAAAACTACAACTAAAAACCACAACATTATTAATAATATTCTCTGAGTATCCCAGTTCAGTGGCGGACTTGAATGTCCTTCTGCTGGTTGGGTCACCTCGGGTCGTTACGGACAAGACGGAGCAAAACTGACAAATGAACCTGCCGATGTGTGCACAAGCACGACCTGATGGACATGTGGCCTGGGCTAACCAGCTGGAAAAGGGACCCTCTGGTTAATGGCGTGACACCGGAAAAGAAAGGATGGGAGAGGGCGAGAGGAAGGAGCCAAGGTTGCCGAAGCACAAAGACTTGAGTGTGTGAGTGGGGGAGCAAAATGTTGCTAAATGGAGCAAAACTGCGCAGGATTTTAGAAGGTGCAACATTTTACAAACGGCGCCCCATACAGGTCTGCCTCGTCAGACATCTTCTCGACGACGCCATCACATTCCTCGACGTCGGCAGTTACAAAAAGAAAGATCCGATCCGTAATGAACAGTAATTTGCCTTGAATCCACCTGGGTCTCAGCCCACCGCTCACCTGCTGTTTATGCATGAAAACGCTGTTTAACAACCAATTAATCGACATCTTTGTCCGTGTAATTAATTTGGAGCGTGACCGGCAGAAAGGGAGGATTCCGTCGGCCTTCATTTCAACCGCCGAGCGTGATATCGTGTCACCCGGTCTTATCGGGACAAAGGAAGGGAAGGAGGGAAAGAAAGAGGGAAAGAAGGGAGGGAAGGATAGAAGGAAAGAAGGGAAGGGCGGCAGAGGAAGCGCCCGACGAGGGAAGGGAGGGAGCGCTTGCAGATGATCCTCGTCGGGATTCCTCTCTAATTACTGAGGAGTCCACGCGCTCATCACACATATGAAGTACTGAATTGAATATATACTGTGTTAAACAGTAGTCATTAAACTGTCACCTTTGCAGTAACTTATTATCCAGTCAATGAATTCATTGCAACACGCTGTGTTGAGTGATTCTCAGGGTTATACAGTGTGCATGTAAGCAGTGTTTCCTTTACTGTGTGTGTGAAGAACTGGGGCTTGAGTGTCTTGCTCGAGGACACTGAGACATGCAAACTATGGAGAGGACACGGAATCGAACTGCACTGCCAAACACCACAGCCATGTGTAGTTATGTCCACTTACTTTTCTCATCAATATTGAATTGTGAGTTTATCAAGTCTACAAACCTGTTTTACAAGGTTTGTAGTGGAAAGGAGGCTCATTGCAGCCGCAAATACTGGTACTGGTACAACTTGATGACAGGGTTGTCTCACACTGTCTCACACGCTGTCTCACAAAGAGTCCACCAACATACTGGTCCGCCCATAGGGTTAGGGTTTGAGGGACACTTTGACACCGGACGTGTCGCAGCCGGGGGTTCAAACCACCAATCCTGCAGTTTCTCTGTTATTGTGCCTCCTCCTTCTGATATATGATCCATTCTCAGTGTCCCTTACTAACATCTTCCTTTTCATTTTTTCCAGCTGAGTGGCTCTGTATTGCATTCTCCTCCCAAAGATCCCTAGAGTCCTTTTCTTCATACAGAGGCAGATGTCCTCTAAGAGCAGCTGTTCATCCTCCAGTCGTTTGCTTTTCATCCGTTCAGCACAGAGGGTTGTCTCCAGAATCCTGGTTTCTCCCTTCAGAGTCTCGTGCTCTGTCTTACAGTTTGTCTGGATCTGGACGAGTTCGATTGCTGCGTTTGTGAGGAGATTTCTGCTTTCTGTGAGGCAGGTCTCAAGGTCGACGTTGGTGGACTTTAGAAGATCTGCCTCCTTACTAACCAAAAGCTTTTCATTCGAGAGCTTCTGAATTTCTGCCACGTGATATTTAACCACCATCTGGACATGTTGGAGTATCTCATTCAGAGTGTAGATTTCCCGCCCTTGTGTCTCGATGGTCTGATGAGCCTCAAACATTCCTTCCTTATAATCTCGAATATTCTCCTTCAGACTATAAAGATTTGGCCTTTGTCGCTCCATGGTCTTTTGAGCCATGTTCATCTCTTTCTCGTGAAGGCTTGAGGGAGATAGAGGCATGAGAGAGGGGGAACAAGGGGTTAAATGCCCTTCCTCCTCCATATCGTTTACCTGAAGCAGGTTTCCTCAAGGAGTTTTCTTTCCTTATACCATGCCTCACACCTGTTTATCTTTGGAGGTCAGATTGTTTCTCGACCATCTCAAGTTCGATCACCCGATCTCTCAGTTCAATGATCGTCTTTGTGGACAAAGTGAGCTCTTCCATTATAAAATCCAGGTCGTCCTTGGGACTGCTTATCTGATTATTCTCAGCCATTAGTCTGCCTGTATGTCCGTCGTGTTGAACGTTGTGTACTGAGCGTTCAATGCAAAGGGAGCAGGTTCTGACGTGACATTTTGGTTGCCATATGAACATCAACACAAAGGGGACCTGGCCTAAGTAGACGATTTTGTTGGCAGTTGAGCATCTAAATTAAAGGGGTGTGGCCTACGATGACAATTTGGTTGGCAGTATTCTATTAATAAAAGTACTTATAAATTCACAAAATGTTGTTATTTCAATATAAGTTAAGCTTGGAGCAAATTTTTCTTGGGGCGGTGGGGCCTGAGCATTTTTCGTCCTCCAAAGTGGGGCCCGACAGAAAAAGTTTGAGAATCACTGCTCTAAAGCACACACACACACATTCATGCTAGACAAAATTGCATTTATGCGGCCTACGTGGACCTCAAGTGGGTCGGGCCAGTAAAGTTCTAGCATAATAAACAAGAAACATGTTTCTTGTGAATAAATAATATTAATAATAATACATTTAAAGAAACTTTCAAGGTTAGAACAGCATTATGATGTATTTTACAGTAGGTATGCTGTAGAATTACAGTAGAATACAGGAATTGTGGTTGCCAGTAGGTTACTCTGAATTCGTTCGGGGGAAAATCGTGACGGTGTACCGACAGGGCGAAGATGAAACAGAGGGAAACAAA
Source organism: Pungitius pungitius (assembly GCF_949316345.1). NCBI lineage: Eukaryota > Metazoa > Chordata > Actinopteri > Perciformes > Gasterosteidae > Pungitius > Pungitius pungitius. Next base: position 1,895,546 of record NC_084911.1, read on the forward strand.
TCCATGCTTTTCATTCCACGAACCCAATGCCCTTAAATTGTTGGTGTACTTTCACTCAAACGACAAACAATGCCATCTACAGGGAATTCTTGTGGATGGTCCCCGGAGACGTGTTTCCTGCAGATTGTCTCTAAAATGCCGCACTTGTGGATTGTGTGCTGCTGTTTCTGGGATCAACACCCATTTGTCTAAATCCAGCTTTCGCAACACTGTTATGGAGAGGGCATATATCCTTGCAAGGAAAACAGCTTCAGTTACAGCCCACAACCAAGAGGAGTTAAGAAGTCTGCAAACATAAAAACACCGTTTCAGGCGACTGGCTTTGCCTGGCACACACAAAACGCCTCTATGCACACAGTCGCTTTGACTACACAAGCAATTTGGCTCGGTGCGTTCAATCCCATGCATGATCAACGGCCACTAGCTAATGTTTAAACATTTTTTTTTTCCCAGGGCCCAATAGAAGATCATCCCCAAGGCCTGCAGGAGCACTGATTGGTGTCTTTAATGCATAAGAGAGAGGGGTGGGGTGTGGGGGGGGGGGGGGGGGGGGTCTTCGGCTCGCCTCGCCACATCAGACATCAAAGGAGTGCGGCGCTTTCGTCGTGAACAGCCGATAGAGAGAGATTGTTGGCAGTGATACAGGGATGATGTGGACAGATAGAGATGGATTGACATGCTGGAGAATAAAGGAAGAGGGAAACAAAGAGAGACACAGTGAATAATAGAAGTTGAAGCAAACAGAAAGACCGCCAGCCCCCGAAATGAAAAAAAAAAAAAATCCACACGCAGAGAGATTTGTGTCTGGTTCGGGGGGGTCACGCTTAATTTAATGTTCAGTGCCTCTCAGACTTCGTCTGCAATTTCCACCTCTCACAAAATGAAGGCGGGGGAGGGATACGGCGCAGTGAAGAGAAAAGTCAGGGCGGGTGAGGAGGAGGGAAGAGGGGGGTTTGGAGCCCGTATTTGTTCTTTTTTGGGGGGACGGTAAGTATAAATAGGTGGTCCCCGCGCACGCAGCTTGTACCATGCACCCACTTAAACACACACACACACACACACCAGCAGATGGAGGTTATGGGTGAAGCACAACATGATGTGACCTAGATGGTGGAAACTAGGCTGTGAGGAATGGAGAGAACACACACACACACACATTGTAATTGTCTCAATGGTTCTGCAACACAGGGTGTTGTTCATTTGTTCCAAAAGATGGTCCCATTTGCAGAAAAAATGAATGGGGTCAGGGGTGAGGGCGTGGCTAACATGTAATTGACGGGTCACTGCCACGATATCCGTTCTGGTCGCGTTCGGTTGCACTGCAAAACAAGATGACAGCAGTCAAAGTCATCTTAGAAATGCAGACAATTTCAAATCTTAAGACTTCAGTCAATGGTAGAAACATTGTTCACAAAGGTCCCACCGTCGTCCCGGAGCATCTTTGATTGGTCGTTACTAGCGACACCTTTAAATGTTGCTCTGTGACGAGCGCGCGTTGGATCCTTGAGCGCGGTGCAGATTCTACAGTCAGTCGGTCATTCCTCGTCCTCTCGGTCTCCGTCTACCCGGATGTCAGGTTGACTCAGTCTTTTGTCCCATTGCTGTTCACACACACACACATATACACGCTTGTTGTTTTTTTGATGTAGTATCAATCAGTCTTGTTGGACAGCCGACCTTGACGAAGCCCTTTGATTCTGACCATGCCAGTATATTTCTGCTCCCCCGGGGGACTTGGAATCAGAGGGCTTTTTTCTTTTTTTTTTATCTACCTCCCCTTTAATGCATTTCAGTCACCCTCTCCTCCCTCACTGCAGTACTTCTCCTTCAGAAACCGTGACACAAAGTGCCACCTACTGCTCAGAGCGCAGTACTGTACCCCTGCAATCAGAAACCAGTAAACAATTCACGTCTTGGAGAGAGAAGCTCGCAGCCTATATACGGTTATAAACGGCTGCATCCCCATTGATAACAAAAGACCATTTACTCGACACTTTGATGTAAAACCCTGCAAAGGTAAGTGGAACACACCCAAGTATCAGTACTGACGTTCTTCTGTGTAAAGAGCGACTAATTCCTCCTCAAAAGAAGAATAATACGGGGTCTTTTAGGTAGAGATTAGGATCCCAGTGGCATCGGTGCGATCTGCAGAAGGCGGGTTCTACGGAGCCCGGCGCCAGCAGAGAACAGATGCATTTGATTTTCAGCAGAAAGCGCGTGACCTCCGGCAGCAGACGCATGTCCTCCACCATCATCTGACGGACACAGCGGGGGGGGGGGGGGGGGGACAGGAGCCTCGGCGAGCGAGAGGCGAGCCGTACGTTTCGGCACCCGAGCCACTCTGTGCCGCGCGGCCATCCGTGAGGCTGGTAGGGGTTGCGGTGTCTCGCTCTAGGACACTTCATCGTGAGCAGATGTTCGCTCTCGCGGGGGGGGGGGGGGGGGACTGACTTGAACCAAAAACCCACTGGGTGAAAGCGTTCCACCCTGCTGCCTGATGAAGGGGGGAGCGGATTTGCAGCCTCCAGGCGAAAGAGGCTCGATGCAGCGTTTGGGATTCCGTCGGCCTCAGAGGTTCAAGAGTAGTAGTTTAAGTAGAATAACCCTTACCGGGGGGGGGGGGGGGGTTAGGTTGTTCATAATGACGGTCACAGTTTTAAAACACCCTCCTCCCAAACAGGCTTCAGCAGACCAGTGGTAACTGGCGGTAAATAGATTTTCTGTAACAGTGTCATGCTCGTGTGTCCAACACGCTGAAGAGCAGGTTGTCTGTTGCAATGGTTCCCAACCCAATTCCAGCCTGACGCTCTGCATCCGTCCACAGCTCCAGAGGTCAATCTGAGGGTCACATGAAAGGTCACATTGTAGAAGTTAATTAATCTCTTCATTGTTCTTGTCTAGCCAGAAAAAATGTAAAACAAAATGTCTGAATGCCATACCAGTCATTTCCCTTAGACCACAGCATTTGACCAAGATTATTTCTTACCATCTGGGCCCTTTCACCTCTTGGGCCTAACTGTTCAATTTAGGATTGAAGTGTGGGAAATAAACCAGAATTAATCATCCAAACTTCTCCATTCTAACCCAGACCATAACTGTCATTATCTGTTGCTTATCTTATGGGATTCCGTCGGCCTCAGAGGTTCAAGAGGTTGCTCTTAATGAGAGTAACTCGTTGATTTCTCATGCGAAGTGCAAACATGTCCAGAGCCGTGGATGTGGCTTCATGTTTGCGAGGGCGGGGGCGGGGGTGGGGGTGGGGGGGGGGGGAATAAGAAATCACCGTTGAGTCTTCTGGAGGTGTAGTGAGCCTAAATAAATGAAACATCTGTGACAGAAGGATGACCCTGGTGTCAAACTGCCCAATTTACAAACTCAACCAAGGAACATGGGGATTAGAGAAGGGGAAGATAAATACGGCGCCGGCTGTCAGGAGAAGCTCACAACGGAGCGCCGCGATGGCAAATCACATTTCGCGGTAAATAGATTCCTGCAAATGATTTACTGTATTCAAACAGATGCCAAAAAGGTTTTAGATTTCCAGTGGCAATTTTATCCCGTGACACCCGCAGGGGAAGAGAATTGCCAGCGTGGCTTTCTGAAAGAGACCGCGTGAGGTCAAACCCAGTTACGCAACATCTCGTTTTGCAAAGAAATGTATCATCTATTATATATGATCAAATTACAGAGGCTATTATCTGCCAACCAAATAAAAACCCCAAAAGAAGGACGGCAGAGAGACTTTTTCACCGGTCTGGACACCACAGGCCGAATATTTTCAGCATGAAAACTCGCAATAACTCTCTCTTTGTCCTTCTTGTCTTGGACTCTCTCTCTCGCTCGCTGAGTTAAAACGCACACAAAACACACACAAAAACACACGCAACACACATTCACACCCTGTCCCAAATGTGTTTCTGCTTTACAGAACAAACACGTTACACACACATCATGTCTCTGCTCAGTGAAACCACTCACTGGTGCAGAAACCCCTACTCTGTGTGTGTGTGTGTGTGTGTGTGTGTGTGTGTGTGTGTGTGTGTGCGTGTGCGTGTGTGTGTGTGTGTGTGTGACTTTCCATCTGGCAAAAAACTAGACAACAAGACTTTTTTGTGCATCTCCTTGCTGCAGTGGACGACCACAGCACTGGATGTAGAGGCCTGGGGGGAGAAACCAGGAGAAACCAGGAGGCCATGATGGCTGCTGTGAGATTCCCTAAATCCGAGCACAACGAAAATACTGCGTACTGTCTTCTCTGCATGAGATAACCGCATCGGTACAAATAGTCAGGAACGCTGCTCATAACATGCTGCAACTTTTACAAAGCAGCCTTTACGCCCACGGTCCCCTCGGCGTCTCGGTTTCTATCTCCTTGCACCTTTCTTTGGGCCATAGGTGGATTCTGCTGAAGTGCAATTCCCACCAAGTGAGAACGTGGCTCAAGTCTGGTTCCCCCCACAGGTCCGATGCATCTGGGTGAAGGTGGACATATTGTCACGGCTCGTGAGAGGGATCCAAAAGCAAACGCCGGAACCAGGTAAAGTATAAACACAAAATGCGTATTTATTGTCTCTCTTTCCAAACGACAACTGAAATACTCTGGCCTTCCGGCAATCCTCCGCACCGAACGTAGAACTGAATGTCTCTCGAAAACAACTCAAATACTCAGGCCTTCCGGCAATGCACCGCCGTCGTCGGCGGCGTCCCGTGTCTCCCTCGTGACGTAGGAATGGAAGCCACTGCGGTCTCCGGACCCAGGAAAACGCGTGTCTGGAAGGCTGTACTCGGCAATCCCTCGGCGCCGATCCTCTGAAAGATGTCCCTCTTTAACTGCTCCCTGAAGACTTGCAGCAGCTGCCAGCGATGAGTGCACTCCTCCCAGCTGCCCTGCATCAATCTGATTAGACCACAGAAGAGAGAACAAGAGTCCCACCAGCTACCTCCTGAATTACTGTGGCTCCCCCTTGTGACCCTGTCCCGTATCCCCACAGTACCCCCCCCTCAACGGGCGCCTCCTGGCGGCCGCCCGGGCTTACCCGGATTGTCCCGATAGAACTCCCGGAATAATGTGGAGCCAAAAATCTGCCGGCGGGGCCGCCAAGATCGTTCCTCCGGTCCATACCCCTCCCAGTCCACCAGATATTGAAACCCCCGCCCCCGACGCCGGACGTCCAGTATCCGGGAAACCCTGTGTGCTGGATGCCCCTCGATGACCAGGGGAGCCGGGGGAGCATTGGCCGGAGGGCTGAATTCGCTCTCCCCCACCGGTTTCAACAGCGAGACGTGAAACGTCGGATGTACCTTCAGGGCCGCCGGCAGGGTCAGACGAACCGCCGAAGGGTTGACGATCCGTTCGATAGGGTATGGTCCGACGTACCTTGGGTTCATCTTGCGGCCCTCCGTTGCCAGGGGGAGGTCCTTCGCGGACAACCACACCTGCTGTCCTACCCTGTACGCCGGAGCGGGGACTCGATGTCGGTCAGCCATCTTCTTGTTGATCTCCCCCGACCGGGTGATAGCTGCCCGCGCCGAGTCCCACACCTCCTGAATCCGCCGGAGATGGTCATCGACGGACGGGACTGCCACTGCTGCCTCCTGGATCTGAAACAACGGGGGCTGAAAACCGAAACAGACCATAAATGGCGACATGCCCGTAGCAGAACGTGACAGGGAATTGTGGGCATACTCCACCCACGGCAGGAACTTGCTCCATGACACCGGATGCCGCGCCGTGATGCACCGCAACGCCGACCCCAGGTCTTGATTTGCCCGCTCAGTCTGTCCGTTGGACTGTGGATGATACCCTGAAGATAAACTGGCCCTTGCCCCCACAGCCCTGCAAAACGCACCCCATACCTTAGACGCGAACTGCGGTCCTCTGTCGGATACAATGTCCATAGGGATCCCGTGAATCCGGAACACATGCAAGACCAACAGCTCGGCGGTCTCCAACGCAGAAGGCAGTTTGGTGAGGGGAACATAATGAACCGCTTTGGAAAAACGGTCCACTATGGTCAGAATGGTTGTGTTCCCGTCGGATGGAGGCAAGCCCGTAACAAAGTCCACCCCGATGTGGGACCACGGCCTGCCCGGGACAGGCAATGGTTGCAGCAGGCCCGCCGAGGCCTGATGCGAGGCCTTACCTCTGGCACATTCGGGGCACGCCGCCACAAACGCCCTCGTGTCTCGATCCAGTCCCGGCCACCAAAACCGCTGACGAATGAAGAGAGCCGTCCGTCTCGCCCCCGGATGACACGTCAGCTTCGATGAATGGCCCCACTGAAGTACCTGCGATCTGACCGTCCGTGGCACGAACAGGCGGTCCGCTGGTCCCCCCTCTGGCACCGACTCCCCCCGCTGCGCCTCCTGCACCACCGACTCGATCTCCCAAGTTGCCGCACCTACAATACACTCGGACGGAAGTATGGGCGTGGAATCCGGTGATGCCGGCGGCGGGAAGATCCTGGAAAGGGCGTCCGGCTTGCCGTTCTTGCTTCCCGGGCGATAGGACAACGTAAACTGGAAACGGCTGAGGAACAAGGCCCACCGTGCTTGTCGGGAATTCAGCCTCCGAGCTGCCTGGATGTACGCCAGATTCTTGTGATCCGTCCAAATCCAGAAGGGCTGCAGGCTACCCTCCAACCAATGCCGCCATTCCTGTAGCGCGAGGACCACTGCCAGCAGCTCCCGATTCCCGACGTCATAATTCTTCTCCGCCGGACTCAACCGTTTGGAGAAGAAAGCACATGGATGTAACTTCTGCGTTGACGGATCTCGCTGAGACAAAACGGCCCCGACCCCTGCTTCCGACGCATCCACTTCCACCACAAACTGCCGAGCGGAATCAGGGTGCCTAAGAATAGGGGCGCTGGTGAAGAGAGACCTCAATTTACTAAACGCCCCCTGTGCTTCTGGCGTCCAGCAGAAGGATGCCTTGGTGGATGTTAGCGCGGTGAGAGGTGCGGCCACTCTACTGAAGTCCCTCACAAACCGGCGATAAAAATTTGCGAACCCCAGGAACCGCTGCAAGTCCTTCCGCGTGCCCGGGATCGGCCAGTCTGCTACCGCTCGAATCTTATCAGGATCCGGTTCCACCTGCCCCCGCGCAATCACGAACCCGAGGAAACGAACCGACGCCACGTGAAATTCGCACTTCTCGGGTTTAACGTATAGCCTGTTTTCCAAAAGTCGCCGCAGCACCAGTCGCACCTGTTGCTGGTGCTCGGTGAGGGACCGGGAGAAAATCAGGATATCGTCCAGATAAATGAAAGCGAAGCTACTGGTGATATCCCGAAACAGATTATTCATTAATGACTGGAAGACGGCCGGGGCATTTGTCAACCCAAACGGCATGACCCAATACTCGAATTGCCCCATGGGCGTGTTAAAGGCCGTCTTCCATTCATCACCTTCGCGGATACGAACCAAATGATAGGCGTTTCGGAGATCCAGCTTGGTAAAAAACTGCGCCTGAGAGAGAGGTTCGAATGACGGGTCGATTAACGGCAATGGAGTCTTATTCTTTATCGTGATTTGATTCAAGCCCCGATAGTCAATGCACGGACGCAGTGAGTGGTCCTTTTTCTCAACGAAAAAGAACCCCGCGCCTAACGGGGCGGACGAAGGACGGATGAGACCCGCGTCCAGGCACTCCCGAACGTATTTTTCCATTGCTAACCGTTCCGGGCGGGAGATGTTGAAAAGACGGCTAGTGGGCAGCGGAGCCCCCGGGAGCAAGTCTATCGCACAATCGAAAGGTCGGTGCGGTGGCAGAGTACAAGCCTTGTCCTTACTAAACACCTGCGCAAGGTCATGGTAGACTGATGGAACCGTGGATAAGTCTGGAGGGAGTGATGGTACCACTGGCGTCGCTGGTGTTCCCCCCGCAGCCCGCAGACACCGGGCATGACACCCCACGCTCCAGCCCGCGATGGCCATAGTTGTCCAATCCACCATGGGGTTATGAAGCTTTAACCACGGGAGACCCAGCACGATCGGACTCGCCGGAGACGGAATAATTAGCAACTGAATGGTTTCTGAATGGTTTCCCGATATACGGAGCGTGAGGGGGCCTGTGCGATGCGTGACCCGGCTGATCAGTCGACCATCTAGCGCGTTAACTGCCCTGGCGCCCTCGAGCGTCTCTAACGGTACTCGCAACCGGGCGGCTAGCCCCTCGTCCATAAAATTAGCATCAGAACCGGAGTCCACGAGGGCGGTGGTCGAGTGATTATGGGAATGAAACAGTAGAATGGCCGGAATGGAAATACGGGATGGGATAGTAGAGGACGCCGCGTTACTCACCAGGAGGTCCTCTCCGCCTGGTGAGGAGCCCCGTTTGGGGGACTCCGGACAGTTCCTAGCATAATGTCCCGCGCGTCCGCAATACAAACACAGTCGACGACTAAACCGCCGTTCGCGTTCGGACGGCGTCAACCGAGCCCGCCCCAACTGCATCGGCTCGCCCGCGCCTCCCGAAAACTCCCCCCCCGACCCAACCGGGCTCGAAACCTCCCCCCCCGTGAACTGCGGACGCGACGGCCGCCTCCCCCGCTCGCGTTCACGTTCCTGAATGCGATTATCCATCGTAATCGCCAACGAAATAAGCTGCTCCAAAGTGGTGGTGGCGTCGCGAGAGAGCAGCTCGTCCTTCAGGGTCTCCGACAGGTTCCGCGCAAAAATGGTCCTTAGCGTGTGTTCGTTGGCACCGCTCTCGGCGGCAAGGATCCGGAACGAGATAGCAAAGTCCGCCACTGATCCAGACCCCTGCCGCAGCGACAGCAGCCTATTCAAAGCATCCTGCCCCCGCACCGGGTGGTCGAACACACGTCGCAGTTCCTCAGAAAAACCCGCGAAAGAGCTCAACGCCGAGGACTGACCCCCCCACAACGCGGTCGCCCACTGGGCCGCCCTTCCCCGAAGCAAATTTATACAAAAGGCTATCTTGGCTCTGTCGGTGGTATAACTGCGGGGCTGCAGGTCGAACACGAGCTCGCAGTTCAGTAAGAAGCGGCCGCACCCCTCGGCTTCCCCTGCATACGGTTCTGGCAGCGGAACCCGCGGCTCCCGGTCGTTGGCGGCGTTGGTCGGACCCTGGTCCTCCTCTCTCCCTGGAAGATCCGGACCTCCCGATGCCGCAGCCCCCGACGTCCCTGGCCGGTCCATCCGTCGATTCAGCCTCTCCAAGGACTCCATCATCAGCACCAGCATCTGCTCATGCCTCCCCACCATCGCTCCCTGGGCGCTGAGAGCCTCCTGCACGGATGCCGGGTTTGCTGGATCCATGTTGTCTGGCCGAGGGATTCTGTCACGGCTCGTGAGAGGGATCCAAAAGCAAACGCCGGAACCAGGTAAAGTATAAACACAAAATGCGTATTTATTGTCTCTCTTTCCAAACGACAACTGAAATACTCTGGCCTTCCGGCAATCCTCCGCACCGAACGTAGAACTGAATGTCTCTCGAAAACAACTCAAATACTCAGGCCTTCCGGCAATGCACCGCCGTCGTCGGCGGCGTCCCGTGTCTCCCTCGTGACGTAGGAATGGAAGCCACTGCGGTCTCCGGACCCAGGAAAACGCGTGTCTGGAAGGCTGTACTCGGCAATCCCTCGGCGCCGATCCTCTGAAAGATGTCCCTCTTTAACTGCTCCCTGAAGACTTGCAGCAGCTGCCAGCGATGAGTGCACTCCTCCCAGCTGCCCTGCATCAATCTGATTAGACCACAGAAGAGAGAACAAGAGTCCCACCAGCTACCTCCTGAATTACTGTGGCTCCCCCTTGTGACCCTGTCCCGTATCCCCACACATATAGATGGAGAGTGCTCGTTTGTGTCGTTTAGCGCGCTTCGGAGTCGCCGCCTCAAAGTGCTGCCTCGGCTCTTCCGAAGGAAGGAAAGGGGAGAGAGAGAGAGAGAGAGAGTGGAGAGAGGGTGAAGAGGTGGATAACAACTTCGCCCCCAAACACTCAGAGCCGCAGGGGGTCGGCCATTTATGACCGCCTCCTCCGCACCCCCCGGCCTCGTTATTACTTCCCCTGTCTGGAGAAGCTGCGTCCGTCGGACCCTTTGAACCCCGCTGGACGAGAAACACGGGAGCGTGGGAGTTGACTTGCAAGCACAGCGGAGCGTGTTGGAGCTAATCAGGTCGGAGACCATCCCCCCCAAACAAGGCCACCACTGCAGCAGAAACACGGAATTAGAGATGGGAATACCGGCAGCTCACATGTTCACCAAGCGCACACAACACGGCCAAACGCACACACACACACACCAAGCCGCACGGCGAGCGGTCGCCCCGCGCGAGGGCCGCTGCACGCAGTTATTAGCGGGAACACTCGTTTAAAAAAAAAAAATTTAAAAAGGGAGGAGGGGAATGCTGGGAGCGAGGGGCGAGTGTGCGGACGCAATAACGCTCTTAATGGCGAGCAGAATATTAACAAGGTGTGGAGGCGGCCTCAAGGGCGTATGCAAATTCAATCCAAAATGCAACCGCAGGTGGCGGAGAACGAGGAGTCGAGCGCCCTGAGAGACGGGGGGGGGGGGGGGGTGAATGAATCACCCTCAGAACACTTAGTGGGCTGTTTCATTTTACAGTCTGTTGACTTTACTCGGACCGGTCAATCAAAATGTAAAACAGAGCAAATCATGAAGGGCGTCGTTAAGGGATTAAGTTTGAAGAAGAAGAAGAAGAAGTGGCCTGTTTTGATAAAGGGTGGATTCTATTGTTTTATAAACAATAGAATGGAGGGTAAATGTGTTTGCAATGTGGCCCAAAGTATAAAGGTGTATCTTACCTTCTCTTTATTCGTGGGTAGAACCTGTGTGTCCATGGTTGTGCGTTCCTCACTAGAAGATAGCGGGTCAGCTCCTCCCTTTACCCAACAGGGAAAAGGTAGGACTCTGGAGACTTTTTGATTGAGGGATTAAACTTTTATCAGCTCTTTGCATGAGCCCCATCAAACGCTCTTGATGATCAATAAATATTGATGGAGGGACCATCAATAATTGATCCATCAGAAGTGACAGACAGCGCAAACCCCCCCCCCCCCCCCCCCACAGGTGACAGGACTTTCCCGCTACTGTTCCCGGTATGTTAATAATTCCAATGAATAAGTTAGAAGATGTGTGACTAACTGGCCCTTTCTGTCCTCCAACGTGAGGTCCCTTCCATCGATGAGAAGCTCCTCTCAGACACATGAGAGGATCCACGGCTCAAAGGGAAGCTCCACCAAGCCGCTTCTATCACATTCGACTGGTGACACATCTGCCGGCGACCCCGCCCTTTGCTCGCCATCATCGGGCTCTCTCCGCGGCCGTCATGTGACCGCAGGGTAAAAAAAACGCTAACATCATCACGGCCCGATTCTATTATTCTATTATTGCACAGTAAAAGTGACCTGGCCCATAATTAATGTGATTTATCACGTCTGCTCTGAGCCTGCAGCGACGCCACAAAATCTCAGACACTCAGGTGTCTTCGGCATTAGACGTGAGTTACAAAGAAATCTATGGAGCATCGACACCATAAACTCCAGAGCCTCGTTTTTCGCGGCCCCCCCGAACCGCGTGGTCCAGCCCGCGTGGGGCATTGTTTACGCCGGTGATTTATCACCCTGACAGTTGGTCACTGTCCTCGCACCCCGAAGCCTGCAGCAGAGCCGTCTGCACAGAGCATAATGTGTGAGAAGGAGAGAGAGGGAGGGATGAGTCCGGCCTATGTGATAATAAAAAAGGTTTTTGGTCCAACCATCATGTGCACGTCTGAAGGAGTGAGCAAGTGAAGCTCTCCCCAGTGAGTACAGTCAAGACGATTCCTCCTTTTTTTTAATGCCCTGAAGCGGCGTCTCGTGCCCGGAGACGGGTAGTCACGACTCGACGAGGGACGCCTCCGCCATCTACGGGCCACGCGCAGAGGGGCGGGGCGATCGATCCGCTCCCTTTTCCATCCACTTAGTCTGCGCCTGGAGGTAGAACAGAGGCAACGATGACGAAATCGCTCCACGGTTGTGCTTATTCTGCATAATGGTGTGAAAGTACGGAGCGCGTGGAAGGGTCTACTCGATGAGCAGCACTCGTCCGCAGTGTAGTGACACGTCTCAGCGCGGGGGGGGGGGGGGGGGGGGTTGGGGGTGGGGGGGGAATAGGGAGTTAATGAAAGCACTCGCGCTCAGACAGTCAGACAGAGGAGGAGTGATTCATGCATCGCTAATAAATGGAATTGTGGAGAAGAGTTCAATTGCTGCTTCTAAAATATCAGGCTATGACAAAGGCCTTTGACACCAGCGGATGTATTACACTTGACTTGTTAATAACACCCCCCCCCCCCTCTCTCTCTCTTTGGGGCTGGAGCTCTGTCTGCAAACCTTTTCTCCTCCTTGGTATCTGCTCGTTCCCCAGACGAGGCGTTATTACATCGAATGAAAGACCTGCATTGAGCACCGTTGGGCTGGAAGAGAAGTAAATGTGCTCCATGTGAAGTGGGTGCATTCGGAAGTTTGACCTTGCAAATCTCAGAGAGACCAGAGCCAGACTCTGGTCCCAAACACGCACCCCCCGTCTCCTCACCCCCCCCCCCCCCCCCCTCCCTCGGTTGTCACGGTGATTAACAGACACCTCCAGTCCACGGTGGCTGCGATCGGAGGAGATTGCGCCTTGTCAGAGGTGACCTGAAGTACGGTGACCCGTATCTCTCCTCGGGACCCTGACGCCAGGAGGGACCTCCAGACCTCCAAGCGACTTCAGCGTGGTTGTTGGTCCTCCGGTGGATGGACGGGGGGGGGGGGGGGACGTGGGCAACGTGGAAGCCGAAGTGAGTCACAGCTCGACAGCAGTGACACGCGCTCGTAAAACACTGGCTGTCGCTGCCTGGAGGAGAAATTGGAAATATCTTTTATCAGAGACAGGCTTTAAATTGCTCCCAGAGGAGCTGAAAAGATTAAAATGACAACAACAACAAAAAGAGCTAATAAGTTTTGGTTTTAGAAATCTTTTAATGATTGCTGTCAGGGGGCGAAAAAAGTTTCTAAAACAAATCACTTCAACAGTTGTTGGATGGTAATCAATAGATTATCGCTGGTGGTGGAACCCAGAGAATCAAAGTGTCCCAAACAGCACCTGTGATCCTTTTCTGCTTCGGGTGGAGCTTCGGAGTTTAGAGGACGCGCGTTTATTCATTGTAGGAAGAAAGTCCTTGAACATCACCGAGCCGACGGATCAAAGGCAGGGAAGTGGAACGTGGTCCAGAAGACTGATTCCGGTCCGACTACAGCTCCTCCGTGAAGGAGAACGGGGGGGGGGGGGGGGGGGGACCGACCCCCTTTGATTTGAACCAACACAAGAGCTGTGCTTTTTGCCTGATCGAGTGTGCGTGTACAACAGGTACAACGTGCAGTTCAGAGGTACACCAGACAATGTCTGGAACCCCTTCAGATCGGCTCCATCGCGAGGAGGCGCATTCGTTCCTGTTTTAGACGTAGAGGACGAATCAGTCGTCAGAGGGAAACACGACAAGCGGTGTTGGGCAGAAGCGACTGTTGCAAAAAAGTGCGGCGTGGACGGAGAAAAACGTTTTGAAAAAGTGGGTTCGAGCCGCGGCTCTCTGGGAGAGAAAAAGGGAGAGGCGGAAAACTCTCATTAAGGACGAGAGGCTCTTTCTGTCTCTCCCCTTTCTTTTGTGTGCCTCAGCAACTTTTACAGCACTTCTCCTTTCCCCCCCCCCCTCCCTCCCTTTTTTTTTTTTTCTTCTCATTTACTGCAGTGGCAAGCACATTGCCCCCACTCTCTGCTCACCGCCTGCAGCATCGGAGAGAGCTGCGCCGCCTCCTCTCGGGGCAAACGCACACGCACACACGCACACGCACACACACACACACAGTACAGGAATGCAACACACATGCATTTGAAGCTTGTGCATTTTTGGCCACAAATGAACGTGCACACGCTTGATCGTGTGTGAACACGCGCACACGCACACAGATATTAGTGATGTTAGGGGCCCCCGTTGGGGTTGAGAACTCAGAGATGACGTGATTCCCTTCTCTGATCTCCGCTAATGTGTTTGTTTCCGTAGAGAGTGAAAACAAAATTAGACGGAGGAGGAAGAGAAGCAGATAAGGACGAGGGGGGGGCGGGGAGGGGGAGAGAGGGAGGAGCAGGTGGAGGAGATGTTGGTGGCAAAAGGAGAAGCGGGAGGAGGAAGGAGGGATAAGAGATGAGATGGATGTATTAGCCAGTTTTCAGCACGTTTGCATTGGAATGCTAAAAGCTGAAATGAATTTCAGAAAATTGCTCAAAATACAGAAATAAAGCTGAAATAAAAAAATTGAATTACTAAAAATACAGAAATAAATAATCTGAAATTAATTTCAGAAAATTGCTGAAAAAACAGATAAAATAGCTGATTTTTTAATGAAAGAAATAAAGAAATGAAAAAAGCTGAAAAAATTTCAGGAAATATAGAAAAATACAGATATTGCAGAAACAGAAACAGCTGTGTTGCGTCTCCCGGTGAGACACAACTAAAGGCCGGTGCATGCTTCTGTTGTGTCGACGGACTCGTTTCAATTCATGCATCTAAAAGCTCTTGTCCATCACAGTTTCTTTAAGGGTGAGATATCCAGTCTCACACACACACACACACACACACACAAACAAACACACACACACACTGTATAGCGCATCCTCCTTCTGGTAACCAAGTTCTCTCCACGCAGCTCCCCAAATAGTCACTTTTTCAGCGTTTCTCAGGGACTCCTGACTGGAGGTCCAAGTGGCCGTCACAGCTGACCTCCGTCACACCTGACCTCCGTCACAGCTGACCTCCGTCACAGCTGACCTCGGTATCAGCTGACCTCCCTCCTGCGCGCCGCTGTTTCCGTTTGCATCGACAACGCAGACGTCTCTCAGAGCCGCTGTGAAATACTGCTCCTCCACATCCATTATTGCTTTTTGCTGTTTTTCTTTGAGGCGGGACCTCTCGTCACATCTCGGAGCAATAGCTCGGCAGAGCTTTGGGATGCACACGCACACAAAATACACACACACACACACTAACACACACACACAGTGGAATGAGATGACGGACAAAGTGAATGTTCAGAGTGCGCCGCCGCCCTTTAGATGGAACACTTGCTATGGATGAATGGATGGACGGTAATATGGAGACAGAGAGACAGACGGATCAAACAGAGGAATAGAGGAGAATGGAATATATTTCATCCAGACTCACAAGGACTCGTCTTACTGACCCAGAAGAACAAAAGACCTTCCGATTCTCCTCCTCAAACAGAGATGGAGAGAGGATAGCACATCCTCATAGTACATCAGCAACCCAATGTTAGCTCTGACGTCACCGGTGTCCTGCATCAAGTCCTCCTCAAGTTCCACTTACTGTGGAAGGCCGAGGCATCGAAACTGTCCTCCCGAGAAGTGTCATGTCAACGAGGGCAATACGTCAATCAAATCTCTCCTTTTCTTCTCATTTCCACCTAACGTCTGTGAGCAAGGTGTGATTGAAGAGGAGAAGCCGGTAAACGTGTGGGAATGTCTCTTTAACCGCTCCCTGGTCGATGTTCAGTGGCTTTGTACCATGTCAATAATTAATTCACGAAGCACTAAAAAACACACACACACAACATGCCTCTTTGTCCACAAATGTCTTCATGGTAAAAACACACCTGTATGACATGTTTACAGTTAATTGAAAAAGGAAGTCAGTCTAACCAGTGATAACAGAGTTTCATGTTTATCTGACGATGATTTTAATTACTGGCGCATTTACAGTCTGATAAACGCATTAACTGCTCATTTCTCTCAGCCGTGAACTGGAGCGCGTTGATGCTGCTCACGCGGGGTGTGTGTCTCGGGGCGTGTTTTGTCCAAGAGATGGAGCCTAAAAGGGCTGTAAGTGAAAAGGTTAAAGAGAGAGAGAGAGAGAGAGAGAGAGAGAGAGAGATAGAGATAGAGAGAGAGAGAGAGAGAGAGCAATGCTGAGGAGAAATCAATAGCTCGATTGTTGACATAACCTTCCACTCATCTAATATTAACCACACCCTGGTGGGCTGTGCTGGGGGAAACGCACACTCACACACTCACACACTCACAAGGTCGAGTACACTCTGTAATGTTCATCCGGAGTTCACAAGGGACTGATGCAAGTTAAGGTGGGAACATGTGTTGTTGTGTGTGAATACTCCTCCCCCCTGTGAGTGTGCAACATGGATGCTGCTGGGAGGACGGTTCCTCTTTCCTCGTCCTCATCCATCCTTCTCATCCATCATCCTCATCCATCCTTCTCATCCATCATCCTCATCCATTATCCTCATCCATCATCCTCATCCATCCTTCTCATCCATCATCCTCATCTATGATTCTCATCCATCATCCTCATTCATCATCCTCATCCATCCTTCTCTTCAACCATCCTCATTCATCATCCTCATCCATCATCCTCATTCATCATCCTCATGCATCCTTCTCATCCATCCTTCTCTTCCATCCTTCTCATCCATCATCCTCATTCATCATCCTCATCCATCCTTCTCATCATCATCCTCATCCATTTTTCTCATCTATCCTTCTCATCCATCATCCTCATCCATCCTTCTCATCCATCATCCTCATCCATTATCCTCATCCATCCTTCTCTTCCACCATCCTCATTCATCATCCTCATCCATCATCCTCATCCATCCTTCTCATCCATCATCCTCATCCATCCTTCTCATCCATCATCCTCATCCATTATCCTCATCCATCCTTCTCTTCCACCATCCTCATTCATCATCCTCATCCATCATCCTCATGCATCCTTCTCATCCATCATCCTCATCTATGATTCTCATCCATCATCCTCATTCATCATCCTCATCCATCCTTCTCTTCAACCATCCTCATTCATCATCCTCATCCATCATCCTCATTCATCATCCTCATGCATCCTTCTCATCCATCCTTCTCTTCCATCCTTCTCATCCATCATCCTCATTCATCATCCTCATCCATCCTTCTCATCATCATCCTCATCCATTTTTCTCATCTATCCTTCTCATCCATCATCCTCATCCATCCTTCTCATCCATCATCCTCATCCATTATCCTCATCCATCCTTCTCTTCCACCATCCTCATTCATCATCCTCATCCATCATCCTCATCCATCCTTCTCATCCATCATCCTCATCCATCCTTCTCATCCATCATCCTCATCCATTATCCTCATCCATCCTTCTCTTCCACCATCCTCATTCATCATCCTCATCCATCATCCTCATGCATCCTTCTCATCCATCATCCTCATCTATGATTCTCATCCATCATCCTCATTCATCATCCTCATCCATCCTTCTCTTCAACCATCCTCATTCATCATCCTCATCCATCATCCTCATTCATCATCCTCATGCATCCTTCTCATCCATCCTTCTCTTCCATCCTTCTCATCCATCATCCTCATTCATCATCCTCATCCATCCTTCTCATCATCATCCTCATCCATTTTTCTCATCTATCCTTCTCATCCATCATCTTCATCCATCATCCTCATCCATCCTTCTCATCCATCATCCCCATCCATCATCCTCATCCATCCTTCTCTTCCATCCTTCTCATGAATCCTTCTTTCATCCGTCTCAACCATCTGTCTCTTCGATCTCTCTTATTTTTTTGTCTTTTTCCTCATTTTACTTTTTGTTTTTTTAAGTCCCAGAAGCCAGGAAGAAGTTTTGATAGAGTTTGTTAAAAAATAAATGTAAACATTAGAGATTCGGGGAAGAGTAAATGAGGGAGCCCCCGTTTACAGTGACGGGTAAAACAAGCGAATGTTGAGAGGAAGGAGGAACGCAGGACTTTCACCCAGGAGACCACTGCTCCCCTCCGGCGTGAGTGAAAAGAAGACGCCACATTTACGCATTTTACACAATTGTGCTGCGCCTCTTGCGTGACATCACCTAACATTGTCTGCTAAGGGCGATGGTTCCACATCCTCTGTAGTCGTGTTCTGCAAGCCGGATACCAGGCTGGTGCGACAAGTTCTCATGAAACATACATTTTCCATCACACACGGCCTTACCTGAATACCAAAATGCCGCAAGTTGATATATTATTAAGCATCATTTCCATGCTGAGGTTCACGTTGACCTTGCAGGAAGCCATGCATGGTTTCAGTGTGTTCTTCTACTCACAGGTGTGGTTACACAAAACCCACAAACACCAGAGGAACTGCGTGCATGCTGATGCATACGTTTGTTTAGATATTGTATGTATTCTCATAAAGAATCAGTCATCCTTGTTACCATTGGCGACAGGATTTTTGGTGCAAAATATGTCGGAGAAGACTCGTGCTGAACATCCACCTGCCAGCAGTGTGAATTCAGCACCGTCCTGGAGTCTTCAGGGCTGTGCATTGCTTCGGGGGGTTTGGGACGAAAATACTGAGTATGGTGAGAGATGCCGGAGCAATTTAGAGAGCGGTGCAGCTCTCCATCTGCCAAGTTCAATAACTACGCAGGGATGTGGAATCGTGACATTGCTGCAGGAAAAAGGAATGACAGCGATGTATTTCTGACACATTGTACAGGAACAACAGCACTTAGTGTCCGGTGGATGTGAACAGCAGACTATAAATATCACACTGCATTTTAACATTTTATGTGCCCTCAATATGCGCCTAAAGATCCCCAGATAAGAGACAGGTGCACGAGCAAATACGCTCCACTTTCATGACATCCAGCAGTGATGGGAAATAGAACGGGTGTTAATAAAACTAAATTAACAAATAAACTCAAATGTTAAGCATACACGTTTCAGTCAGGCCACATTAGTGCAGTCTCACCAACTTTGAACGCAACATTTATTTATTAATGTGTCATCACCTCCTCTTGTTTAGCTCTGGTTAGGCCTCAAAGAGGCTAAAACGTGAAGTGGCGCTCTGGGGTCTGGGCTATTGAGGCAACCCTCAACCCATTATCAGTCATTTGAAAAATTGGTGATGAGAAAATGCAATAATTAAAGCAGCTTTGCAAACTAAGCTGAGCTAAGTAAAAAAAGACAGAACAGCAGCTGTTACTCTGAACTTTAATGATGCTCTGTTTCACTCGGCCAGCATGAACAATACCAGGACTCTGAGGCCCGAAGCCGCTAAATGGAACTCAGCCATCATCAATTCTATTTACACCTGTGCGTTTCCTGCTGTGACATGTCAAAATGTTTTTTCAGAAGATCAGAGCGGCGGCACCGCCCGCACGCTTTGAATGATTAATGATCCCCCCCGCAGGAGCAGAAACACCCTCGCAATTAGCAGCAAAGACGGCACCCACCTCGTTTAGCCATTCAGAGTGCGTCCTTTGTGGTGATCAGAGCGCGAGTGTGCGTGTGTGTGTGTGCATGCGTGTGTGTGTGTCTGCTAACCCTAACCCTAACCCCTAACCCTGCATCGAACCTCCTTACGTAGATACGTACTGAGTGCACATGCTAGCTGCCAAACACACATGGAAACACCCATTTAGCCCCTCCCTCTATCACTCTGACTCTCTTAGTTCACTTCCCGTGTGGTGTTTTCTTATTCATTGGTGGTCTTGGGTTCGGCGTCCGTCTGGCTGGGACTCAATCTGGGTTCTGGATGAAATGAAATACACATACATGCACATGAGCGGTGGTCCAAATGTCACGCGAGCGTCAAGATCTCAGTTGACTTTTGCATAAGCCCCATGTTTTTTTGTGTTCTGTCTTCTGCAACGAGAATTCCTGTATTTCTTTTTTAACTCTCTTTGAAGGTCATTCCATTTGCACCGCGCTGCATAAATCGGGCACTCGGAGTGCGATGCTCAGCCGCCTGATGGTTACGGCACCGATGGGCTGTCAGTCAGGATGAGCGTTGGTTTCCGCTGTGCTTGACCTTCTATCCTTATGAATGTATATAAGTATGCAGATAGGGAAAAGAGAGAGAGATCAATAGATGCACAAGAGCCGAGCGCACTGTGGAGGTCCTCTAAATGACCCGGTGTTTTTTTTTTGTGAATACGTGGAAAATGCAGTACTTTTAAGAACTTTCCCGTCACTTATAGAATCTGGAACTCTTCCAGTTCCACCTCGTTTCCACTATTGATTGTCCTTCACCTGCCCAACATTGCATTTAAGCCACACTAAAAGGCACTTAAGCGGTTCAGAAAGCTCACTTCTGCGCGTTATGGGGGGGGGGGGGGTTTAAGAAAAAGAGAAAACTGACGCTGCATTCTGTCACGGCCTCAGGAGCGCGATGAGAAATATCCCAATTAATCAGTAAAAGGGGGTGAAAGGAAAAATAAACCCTGGAGTCAGGGCCAGTCTACGTGCCCTTTAATCAAATCCACCCAACTTCCCTTTAATCACAGCACTCTTCTCTAATGCTAAATAAAGCCTGCAGGGCACAAATGGCCGAGGGGGCGAGAAAATCCCCAGGAGACGGTCTGTCATCAGTTGAGCGTGTAACTGGAGTGGAAAATTAACCTCTTCATTCACCTGGTGCACGGATGGAGCGAGCCAGAGACGCAGATCCACAGAGCACCGCTTCCTGTCATTTGCATGCAGCAGCAGCCCGAGTTTGGAAAATAACGCATGTGCGCATCATGTGTAAAGCTCACGTCGTTTCCTCCAATAAGCCTCTTCTAACATCCCAACGTTACTCTTTTTTTTTTTTTTTTTTTTTATATATCCTCTCTTCCTTACTCCACTGCAGTAAAATGGAGAAAAAAAAGAAATCTAGATAAAAACATAAGGATGTTTTGTGTAGATTTGCCGACATCTTGTTCTGTCGGGACGCATTTTGTTTCCTTCGGAATGAAGTCTCCTCTCTCCAAGAATTTTTATTTCTGCCAAAAGGACGCGTGTGTTAAGACTTTAGAGAGTCGAGTCTTTGGTCCTCTGCGCGGCTTTACTCCATCTCAATGATGAAAGCCCTTGCAACACTCTCCCCTCTCTCTCTTTCTCTCTCTCTCTCTCCCCTCATTAGGGGCTCCTGCCACTTCAGCACTTCGTATCCTGTCTGGGTTTAGCACGGCCAACTTAAATGTCTTTTTGTGTAGACTTTAACCATTTATGGTAGATGTTTAGCAGTTTTTGTTTGCGCCATGTTGTCCGTGTCAAATGTTTCTTACGTATTAAGATGCAATTGATATTTGTTCATTTAAAGAAATGGACTTCAGCGACTGGCCAAGACAAATTTCCCCCCTCACACGCACACACAAGGCCTTTCCTGTTTGAAGGAAGCGGCATCGGGGCATCGAGGCGGAGGAAGCGTCCTCACGGTAAAGGAAGGTGGAGGCAGGATGGATGCTGATGGGAGGAGCGGCTGGTCTTCTGCCCCTTGCAGTTCCTCAATGTCTCCTCGCGATCTCAGTGGCGTGAAGTTCGTTCCCAAAAATGAGGGAAAACTCTCTTCGCCGCGTCCGAGCCGTCAGGTGGCGGAAGTGGATTTCACACGTAGGTCTTCAGGTGTCCAGAGGAGCTATAGATGGCCTCCTCCATACTGCTCAGTGTTGAATCATACAGGAGGACGTTCTGATCGGGAGGTTTCACACAACGACACATGACCATTTGGGTTTGCCAACCCGGTGAGCCCAATAAGACCCGACACCACCCATAGGTCAGCCCTTTGAGTGCACAGCTTAGCTGCTAGTTACCTGGTAACTGGGATGAGCCAGAGCACGAGGCACCCTGCTGCATATGCAGTACACGCACGCCCGGGCCCGCGGTCCTGGATTTGGTATTCACAGGATGGTTCCGCCTGATTCGGGCTGCAACCCAATCGGGCGTCTGCTCGTGGAATGGATGGAGACGGGGAGCGGAGTTCGCAGTGGATGATGTTTGCTGCTCGGGAGGCTGTTCGGGGGGGGGGGGGGGATTTGCCCCAACAACCTGCGGCCTTTGAGCCTCTGCCTCCCAAAACACGCGCAGATTTGGTTCATACTTCCGACAGGTCATCACTGGTTTCCACTTCCAAATGTGGAAGACTATTTTGCGCATGTGGGTTGGGCTAAATCTGCCAGTGGGTTTGATCTCTTGAAGGGCTGCTGGCAGGTCCCGTGGTCTCAAAGGGAACTCTGGGATGCGTCCCCAACCACATACAACATATGAAAATATCTGTGAAGAAAACACGTTATAGTCGATATCCATGCATTCATGTTCAGTTGTTGGTGGGCAATGTACGTCCAATATGTAGTGTTTTTAACCCTCCTTTGGGTCTCCACCCTCTTGCCACCAGCACAATAATATGGAGCTTTTCCCACTGCCTCGTTCTCTTTATTGAACCTCTCTCTGTCGCCTGCTATTTTTATCCCCTTCCTTTTCTCAGCTGGGATATGAATCACTGCTATAATATTTAAGATGCTATCTGGAAGTGTACTTAACCTCTGCCCCAACCATCCGCCACTGGTCCCTTTCCCTCTTTTCCTCTCTCTCACTCACTCACTCTCTGATTCACGCGGAAGAAGTCATGCGCGGCATAAGTAACACAACACATTTATGGAAATATGCGTACTGTACATGCAGACGCCAAATGGCAAAAACCGGTCTCTTCCCGCCTCGCCGACACAAATTGGGTTTGGCACGTGTCGCCGTGAATCCAAGGCGCCGCTCATCAACCCACCCGCACATGGGCCCGTGTCCCCGCGCGGATGGGTGTGATGCTGTCATTTACGGGGAGTAGCTGAAACCCTGTCACCCCCCCCCCCCCCCCCTCCCACCCCCCAGTTGGTGGAGGTGTCACCTCCGTTTTGCCCTGACGTTTGTTTGTGCACGTGGGGGCGGGTCTCTGTCTGCGGGAGGACGCCGCAAATGATTTCTGACGTTAATTGAATGTTTAATGAAGCCGCGGCCAGTGGGCCGTGTGCATGCGCACAGGCGTGTGGTGGCCGAGTGAGCCGTGCGTGCGCGCGCGCGCACGGCTCACTCGGCCACCCCACGCCTGTGCGCACACATGGGAGAGCGTATCGATCGGACCGAGTTCCCGGCAGCAGAGGGGCACGGCGCGCTTTGCACGGACAGAGATGCCTTATTAAAAGGTGCCTGTCACGGTGAGCGAAGGTGACAGGAAACCACTCTGCCCGCGCGCCAGCCTTCCCTCGCCCCACAGCAGCAGGAAACAAAAGCATCGCTTGTTGTTCCAACGGGGCCAAAAGTTTTATTTCATATAGCTCCACAAATTAAGATGGTGGCTTTTAGATGCGGGGTTTCCGGAGGCCCCTCACTCATCAAAACCGAACTGTCCGCACGGCCAGCAGCGACCGCAGGGACGCAAATGAGTTTTTGTTTTGTCTTTTGGGCCAAACCGACGTTTCCATTTTTCATGCCGAGCCCATTCAAACGTGTCGTTCCCACTTCTTTAAACCTTCTGTGATTTGCACGGACCCGAGCAGCTGGGAAAGCAGCCAGGACTCCTCTGGGAACCTATAAAATTATACACAACATTTACACTAACATGCAAATATTAGCGGATTATTCGTTATTTGCAACCTGGAACAGCGTGCTGCAAATGGCGTTCTGCTCTCAAAACTCAGCTCGCTGTGCAATAAAGGGCCCGCGTGCTCGCACGCCGGCGTCTGGAGGGAAGACTCTTGACATCCGAGGCGGTTTGATGAAAGCACCTTGCGTTCCCCACGCGTCGGCAGGCCACAGCTGCACCTCCTACACCCTGCGCTTCCCTCTTCTGTCTCTTCTGCATTTGTTTTTCAGACCCATTAAGGAAATAAAAGTGTTGTTCCCTTGCACGTCCTCTCAAGCAGTGAGATGTGGGGGAACAGATTTCCCTTCATTAAATAAAAAAAGAGAAAATGAGCAGATTGTTTTCCAGTGAGCTCTGTGTTTGTTTTAAATGATTGGCACACGGTGTGAAGAGAACCGGAAACGATTGCATTCCTGAGCACTGTTCATCCCGTTTAGAAATAATTGGGTTCATTAATCAAGTAGCGATTCTTAATGCCGCTTTGCAAGTTCAATAAAAACAGCTACTGGCTTCTCAAAACGTCCCTATTAGTTTCCAGATAAAGTAAAACCCAAAGGAGGGTTTTTTTTCACCCTCCGAGCTTGTTTTCGTGTATTATTTTCATAATGCGAGGCCTGAGTGTAACGGAGAATAACAGCTCTGTAAACAAAGGGATTTGCTGGAGGATAGCCTGCATCCAGTGTGTGTGTGTGTGTGTGTGTGTGAAGCACTTATTAACAGTGAGGTGCGGCTCCCAGGTGTGATCAGACCCGTCAGAATCAGAAGCCCCGCCCCCCTTTTCCTCCAAACTGCTATGGCTACTTATGGGCTGTCGTCGGGGGGGGGGGTTTGCGCCCAGGTGTTCGAGGATGCTCTCGTTGGTCCAGAGAGAGGTCAGAGGTCAAGTGATTTAACTCCGATCGCAGACTGCATCTCTCCCGTGTGTGTGTGTGTGTGTGTGTGTGTGTGTGTGTGTGTGTGTGTGTGAGAGAGGGAGATGTGTGAAATGATTTAACTTTGCTCTGGGCGGGCGTCTCCTGCGGCTTCATTATCCGAGCCGGAGAATCACACACTGCGGCGGCGCGATTGCCTTTTAATGGGACTATTTTCAGCAGAATGGGCGAAGGAGCGTAATAAT
Organism: Pungitius pungitius; assembly: GCF_949316345.1. Classification (NCBI taxonomy): domain Eukaryota; kingdom Metazoa; phylum Chordata; class Actinopteri; order Perciformes; family Gasterosteidae; genus Pungitius; species Pungitius pungitius. The sequence continues at coordinate 1,920,133 of NC_084911.1, forward strand.
GCAGCAAAACACGCTGGCTGGCTCAAGTGATGTAAGACGTTTTCCATCAGCGGTAACGCGTCGCATTCCTCACAGAGGCATCACGGGGCAAGTTATCAGCCGGTTGGTGAAATAACCAGCAGGTTGTTTGCTGTACTTCAGAGGACACAATATGATCCCCGTGGATCTCATGGACCAACAGGTCTGCACTTTCATGACTTGAAATATGAAAAAAAACAGTATTCATTGAGATGTTCCACACGCCTCAGAAACTGACATCTTGTTGATCCTTGGGTTTTTTTTTTTCAACTTGCCTTTTCTTCCTCTACTCACCCAAAAAAAGGAGTAATCAACCTTTAAGTACAACTTCAGTATCAATTATTCACGTTAGCTTGAATAGTCCTTAAAGAAACTGTCGGAGGTAAACAAAGAATCAAAAAACTAAGAAAAGTCAGCTTGTGCCGCGTAAACAAAGTAGTCGATCGCCTCGTATTCTCAGGACGAAAAAAATAAAAGAAGAATCGATTTGGACTTGCAGGCGTGCAACGTTAGGAGCGACCGCCTGCTTTGATAACACAGCATGAGATACGGAGATAAAGGTTTATATTGTCAAATGAATTAAAAAAAAACTCATTATCAGCTTATGGTATAAAAGCAAAAAGCTACCATGAAGATCTGTGATCTGTTATCCGATCCGATTGGGGTTCTGGTAAAGTGGGCCTCTTGGGGCTCCCGTAGAATACACTTTGATTCAGATGTCTTCAGGTGAGGGGTCAGGTTTCCCCCTTTGAAAAACTGGCCGTGCCAGCTTTCACTTCTTTGGAGTATATTTCCTCCTCCCTCCCCAGAAGGCTGGCATGACGTCGCTGGAGAAATATTCAAATTCTACCTCCATGCTGTGCTCCTCCTCGGTAAAGTGCACTTTCATTTTTACATAACGTTGTCTTATATAATTAATTATAACTACACGCTCAATCCTCATCCAGTACGTTTGAGGAATGGGCAGCTCATATGTTTTATGTTTATATCCTACAAGGAGACATTTTATTTTCTTATTTTAACAGCTGCTACATGTGAATTTCATGGATTGAAATCCACGTGGAGGCCTAAAAAGTTTTGAGCTCCCTCATCAGTGTCACGGCTCAGTTCCATGCCCAACTCGGGCTGCCACAGTCCTGCGGGGACAGTCGTTGTCACGACAACCAGAGTGCACGCGAAGGCCAATCAGATGAAAACCCCCGGCCCACGTCAGGTCCCATGATGTCTGCGCTTCACTTGCAGTAAATTGTTTGTGAGAGAGTAGAGTGTGTGTGTGTGTGTGTGTGTGTGTGTGTGTGTGTGTGTGTGTGTGTGTGTGTGTGTGTGTGTGAGTTGTTGGGTAACAACAGGCCTGCAGGCTGTGGTGTCCATCTTGGCTGTGTCATCGCATGCTGACCTGTCTGCGTTGATGGTATGTGACACTGCGCTCTCTCTTCTGCCTCTGTGTGTTTTGTTTTGTGTCCCGTTGACACTCCGTCAGGTTTATTGTGCAGCAAACTGTCCCTCCATGGTCACAAGAAATGTGTGACTCCGCGCAAATTTGGATAATCTTACGTTGATTAAATGTTTAAGTATGTGTTTGTGTGGGTGTATGTGTGTGTGTGTGTGCGTGTGTGCGTGCATGTGGATGTTGCAAAGCCCAAGGGACCTGGACAAACCAGCAGCCTGTTTGTTTTGTGGTCGTCATTGATTATGTAGACGATGTTGTTGCTTTAATTGCATCAATGAAAATGTATCCTGACAGCATGACTGTGTGTGTGTCTTTGCCAAAGTGTGTGTGGTTGTGTGTGTTTGTGTGTGTGTGCACACTTTCATGCCTGTGGGTATTATTCTTCTTTACACAATGTGGAAAGTTTGCTCCTTATTTGACCTCAAAGACTACAAGGCAGAACTAGAACAGAACTAAGCAGAAATTAGCGCATGCAAAAACACACACACAATCAGCAGAATAATATGAATATGGTTAGTACATTTTTGAAAAAAAATTAAACATAAAATATTGGGGGGGAAAATGTTAGGAGAAAAAAAAAATCAAAATCTATTTGGTGGAAAAATTTCTTGAAAATAATTGTCTGAATATATTTGTCACAAATGATTATGAGGTAATAAAAAGTAGTCTGTCAAAAATGTGAAGAGAAAAATTAACAATTTTTTTTTAAATGATAAAAAATGTTTAAAAAGTTTGTGAAAATTAATTTTCAGAAAACGTCAAAAGTCAAAATATATTGATTGAAAAAATGTCCAATAATATTAGGTTGAAAAACGTCAAGGAAATAAATGTATTTGGTAAAAATTAAATAAAATTTTAAAAAGGACAAACTATATTTGGTCAAAAATCATTAATGAAAAAATGTCATGAAAAAAAGGAAAAAAATGTATTTCGTCAAAAAAAGTTTAGAAATAATTTCGGGAAAAAAATATATTGGGTTTACAACATCAAGGAAAAAATAAGTTAAATTATATTTAGTCAAAAAAAAAATTGAAAAAAAGACAAATCTGGTCAAAAAATGTCACAACGAAAAGTCAATATTTTGGGTAAGTGAAATAAATTAATAGAAAAAAATTGTGGGAAAACAAGAAAAGTCAAAAACGTTTTGAGAAAAAATATTAGGTCAAAAAAATTCCTGAAAAGCAAAAGTCAAAATATATTTGGTCGAAAAATTCATGAATTGTTTTTAAATATTTAAAAAAAACAATATTGGGTCAAAATATGGGGTCTTCTGGGTCAATAAGTTTGAGTAACCGTTTCATTCATATTCTAGAATATGTTTGTCTTCTTTTATTTTCAAATTTTCCTATATTTTCTGTATCTCTCTTTCTTACACACTCATGCTGGAGAGGGTGAGTGAAACCTAACACACACACACACACGCACACAGACACACACACACACATCAGCCCTGTCCGGCTGCCGGTGATTGGCTGCATTTCCTCACTCTCGGCTGATGCTGCTGCAGCTGCTGCTGCTGTTATTTTAGTTTTCGTTTGGAAGGAACCTTCTGGGGATGGTGAGCTGAATCAAATATTCATGATAGCAAAGAAAGGAAACAACAAACTCTACGAGCACCACAGTGCACACACACTTTGTAGAGCATCGAGAATAGAAACCCTCTATGTGCATAGGCCCTGTGAGTTCACATGAGACACTTATAAAGGGCGAATTGGTTTAACTTGTGCTTCCTTCCGCCAGTAGTGAACTTTAATAACAATGATTATTCATTTATTTTGTTCACAGCTCTGTCCCAGATTGTGTTTTCTTAACAAAAAACACTAAACTCGATCACTCCCCGCTCCACTGTGCATTGCTTGTCAAGAAACTCAGCTTGACATTTTGATGTCCATGCTCATGTCTCTTCGCTCAGACGACCTAACAAAATATGGCTTTTAGATTCGCCGTTTTTACTTTTGAAAGCGCTGCTTCTTGCAATATTAATGCAGAGCCTCGTCAAACAAGGATGTTGCATTAACACTGTGAACGGAGTCTGTGTTTCTCTTTCATTTTTTAAAAGTGATTTATTATAAAGGCCGGCAATTGGCAAAGTATGATAAAGAAATAAATAAATAAGATGCAAAAAAATAAAATAACCGCTGCTCTCTGCACAGATTAGATTTCCCAAAATTATTCCTCCCGCCTGTGTGACTATTATTTGCTCCAAAAGAGAAAGTATAACAGAAACTAAATTAAGTACGAAGGAAAAATGTATCTGACGGTAATTAGGCAGCAGCTCAGGTTTGCACGACTCGTGAAAAGGCAATTTGGCAAAATGTGTTGAAATTCAAAAAGTGAGCCTGAGAGCATTGTGGGTACGCAAGCCCGTCACTACAAATCACTCACACGTGCACTCACACGTGCACTCACACGTGCACACGCTCTGACCTGTCACACGGCTCGTCACCTGTCTCCACAGCGAAACACAGCGGCGTGCTGAGGTACAAGCACAATGTATGCCCCATTAAAAAAAGATGAGAGGCAACTTTAAAGCACTTCCACTTACCGACGAGCCCACGCAAACTCAGAGACTCAGCACTCGCGTTCCCCCCCCTCGACCCCCCCTTATTCAACCAGGACGGCAGGGGTGGAGCGGTGTGGTGGACTGACTTGGATGAGAAGAAGGGATGATCACGGAGGAGGAAAGAGGAGGACTGTGTGTCTGTGGAAGCTGGGGGGGGTGGGGGGGGGGCGGGAGCTTACTAAACACACTACTGGAAATAACACACACACATAAAGACCCGAATCGTGTTTGGACGTAATTCCTTCGTTCACAGCGAAACCTTTAAATCTACAGTTTGACATTTTGGGAAAATAAACTTATTTCCCAAGAGCATCATAAGAACACTGTTGTCGTAATAATAATAATAATAATAATAATAATAACAACAAGCGTTACCTCTGATTTTCAGCTCACTAAACGTCCCTCCAGACCTGCTCTCCTCACCGTGATACCAGATGCCGAGTTTGGCAACAACACTCATCATTTAGTTGTTCTCAATAACATGTTTTTATTGTGTAATAAGTACAAATTTAATTCCGGCCCATAAACGCTCGTTCCGAGGCCGAGACGCTGATCAAATCACGAGATCACAGCTCAATAAAAGCAGCGGCGGATCGCTGCGACCGTCTTTAACAACCCTTTATGTTGTTTTGGCGACGAGACAACAGACACTTAGTCTCCCTCCTCTTCCTCCTCCTCCTCCTCCTCAGGAGTGCCGCCTTCCTGAAGACAACACACATTTCGGGGGATTAGCCAAAAACCCCGCCTCCGCCCAACGTGAGCGCTGAGTGACGCGTATTCGACAAGCCGCGGTCTCCCCCCGGTTACCGTTACCATGGCCGCGGGCCGCGGAGGAGGGACGTCCGATGAAGGCCCCGTGGGTCAAGAGGTGTCTCCATCATCATGTGTTGGATGTCGGTCAACTTCGAGGCCCGGAGACGTGCATCTCGGATCGGTCCATCGGAGGCTCTGATTGGTCGATCGCAGCCTCTGGGGGGGGGGGGGGGACGTTCCTGTTTGAGCTTCTAGAACTCGACGCGCGCTCACCTTCACGACCTGCGGGCAACGAATAGGAATGAATAATATGCATAAATAATTTCCAAACAGAAGGCAACTCATGCGTGAAGGATTTTGTCCTGTCTCTTTTAAGAGGTTGCACAGCTCATTTTACCGCTTTTGTGTGTGCATGTGTGTGTGTGTGTGTGTGTGTGTGTGCGTGTCCATCTGCTTTCATCTGCTGCAAGGTCCTCGCGTCCTTGAGATAAAGTTTTACACGAGGTGGAAACATTTTATCATCATTTAAATAGCACACTGAAGTAAAGATTCCGAGTGAGCGTGTTGTATCGTGAAAACACGTGTTTCGCTCCAATCGAGGCAGCGGGAAATTATCCCAAGGCCACGAGCACACACACACACCCACACACACACACACACACACGCGCCTCTACGCCGTGCCATTTCCTGTTGAGCATCCCCCTCTAGTGGCCCCGCGGCAGAATGCCGGTGCAGAGCATGAGGCTTTGTCTCTGTTTCTCATGAATCACTTTAACTTGGAGCATCGTCCCGTGTTTATCTCGGCAAACAACGTTAGAAACACATCCAGCTAAGGGCCAAAACATTTAAAGGACTCAATTAGCAGGAAGAAAAGTCTCTTTCTCTGCGCTCCACATTTCTACGAGACACCAAAGGTGTGTCGAAAAAGATGAAAGAAGATAAGAATTGATTCAATAAATGGCCTGAATGTGTAACTAGGGCCCACTATTTGATTTGGGTTTTTCTTTTGTCAGCTGGCCTGACAAGACACTTAAGTAAGTATCATTGCACCAGTCTGGAGTGTATTCTGCTTAATTCACCTTCTCCCTCTTTGACCTTGCAGATTATGCGAGTGAAGTTATCACATTTTTAGGCAACCAAAGAGATTAAAGGAACTACTCATGGGCGGAGAACGCAGTGTGGTGGGGTTAGATTTGTGACTGACAGGTGGCTAACAAGGCACTAGCCACCTGTCAATCACAATGCCATCCCTCACTGAATTGACAGCACAGCGACACCAGAGGCACATGCAGATGAGTGCAGTGGTCAGACCTCCACTCCCCGTCCCTCTCATTCATCAGCGCAGGTGAGAAGACCTGACGTGCAGCACAACACACGCGTGGCGAGCAGCAGACGAGACGTTGGACCCTTTTACACAAAGGTGTGTTGAAAAAGGTCAAAGAAGGTAAAAATGGATCCAATGAACGGCCTGAGCGTATAACTACGTCCTACAGTTCTTTTGAAGACGTCCTCTGTTTGACTCCTCGTCTCGCCGTGTCTCCGAGTTGACGCGCCCCCCCCCCCTCTCCTCGATGTGCATGTGGAGCTCCGTGTGCATCTTCTCCGGCGGTTGTTCATTCTTGTGATTCTCCTTCGCCGCCTTCAAACTCACATCTGAACTTTCCCCTCACGTATTCTTGGTGCTCTTTGAGGACTTCTTTGAAAGCAGCTGCAATGAAGGAGAAAAGTGAGAAAAGCGATGCCTGATCAAGCGGCCTTTTCAACTGTAATGTATTAAAATGGCAGCGTTTGTCGTTGAGCTACTAAACATCCTGCCTCAATGTACAAAGGGTTAATCAGTTCTGCCATAGATCTTTGTACTCAGGTCATCTATGTCATCTCCATGCATCTACATTATCACCATGTGAGGGTCCAGCTCCCTCGTCCCATCCGGGCTGACGTTGTTGCACATCTCCTCACGCATCACGTCCCGCTGTTTCCTCGCCTCATCGTGGGCGGAGCTCATCCCGCCTGTTGTCCAATGAGTCGGCTTCTTTTAAAAGAATAACAAGTGCGCGCCGAATGTCCTCTGAGAGTCAGATTAAGGTTGCAGCCTTAAACTCACCCCTTTCCAATGATTGTTACAGTATTAGGAATCATATATGTTCACAGGAAGTTTCCTCTTCCGATCTCTTTGATGGCTCCTTATTCCTCCACTTTCAGTTTGTGGGGTTTGTGGCTCCCCACGGGGCGGTTTGTTCTCCGGTAGCTCGGCCATTTGGAAATATTTAAAAGTTGTCTTTGGAGCGAGAGGATGCTCCACTTCAAAGAGTGCTGTCCTCCGCCCAAAGAAAGCTGCTTTTATCAGCGGGCCTTTGAACATCAAACCAAAAGCTCGATTCTGAGCCGCGTTCCACTAGTTTTAAACATCAATTTGATATATTGCATGTCATATATTTGTAGGTTTTATTTAGGAACACATTAACAAGCTTTTGTTTTCCCAGTGAGAGCAACGTTTGCTTGAAATGTATTTACACAATATGTAAGTCAGTCATAAAAATGTATTACAAACAGGCATCGACCGTATGAAAGCAGGAAACAAGACTGTGTTTCGTCATTTCCATCCCACTGATGGGTGAAACTGTATGTGTGTGTGTGTGTGTGTGTGTGTGTGTGTGTGTGTGTGTGTGTGTGAAGGTAGATGAATCCTCGTGCAGGTCATGGTTTGTGACTTTGGCATCAAGGCGCCAGAGGAGCTTCAGAGACAACGATGGGAAAACACAGCATCCGGCACGCGTAACGTAGCTGTTGTCCTGGCTCTGGACAGACGAGTCCATCCGCCCGGATGGAGGGAAGGGACGGAGGAAGCAGGTCACCCTCCCCTTCCGGAGCTCCCCCCCCCCCCGGGGCGAGGGGAGAGCCGCCCACATGCACGCAGACTCCCGTTACAGGTGCACTCCCACACCTTAATGCACAGGATGGTATCTCCTCGTCCTTCTCCTCCCCCGCGCCTGGCCAACAGCAGGCCTCTCAGAGGGGGGGGGCCGCCGTAGAAACACACACAGCCCAGAGACGATTACGTTAGGAAGACAAAGGGAGAGCAGGACATGATAAATATTGCTTTGTGTAAATAGTCCTTTAAAGTTGCTTTTTCCATCACCTTAGTTTTTAGGTATTTTCTTGCCATTGAGTTTATTTATGAGGGTAAAAAAAGCCTGAAGCACAAATAAAAACGGCTTAGTCAGGTAGCCAGCCATCTCTGGACAGCTTTTACAGGTACACAAAGCTGCCAGATCACCACGGTAACCAGCGGCAACCTGCTAGGTCCGGGTCTGAACCTGCCAATGTGGATCTCAGTGGAGCCAGGTCCAGGATCTGTTCTACTACGATGACACTGTAGAGGGGACTCACCTCGATACTATGAAATGGATCTCACGCCGTTCATTAAAAAAACGGTCTCTTTGCTTATTGTCTGTATTTAATTACACCTGCAGCTTTCACAGGCCTTTCTAGTGAAGACGGAGTGGAAGCCAGTCTTCTTCGTTGGGACCTCAGCACGCAGCGAGGGGACGACCGCCGCCGCCAGCTGGCAAGGAAAGCGAGGGAGGAAACATCTGGAGAGGGAACTCGCTTTTATTGAATAGTTACAAACAACAAATTCCAGCAGAAATTAGAGCTTTGTACTTCGGAGCAAAAAGGCAGAGGTGAGAGTTGTGAAACACGAGAAAACAAACCGCCGCACGTCGATGTCAGAGTGGACCTTTCGACCGAAGGCCATGAATCTCAAAATATGTCTTCAAACAATCCTGCATGAGATACGTACACGTGCACACGACTCGAGTCATCGAAACCTCTATAATATGTGTCAATCTGCTTCATCCAGTGTGAGATTTTTAATTCATATAAACAAAACAAAACAACAAAAAAAGACATTCAAGCGGTCAAAGATAACGGCTCGTGAAATAATTCAATAGTTCCGCATTCACTCAAACATTTGGACCTCAAAGTGACAACTCAATAATACATTCCACACGGAGTGCCAGACATGCAGAGCCGAGAGGGGAGGCTCTTCTCTGTGGCTGTTTATAGTGTTACTATAGAAACCAGTGTAAAGTACCATCACTGGACACCAGTTATCACCATTTAGGCCCACGAAAACATTGTTTCATGTAAAAGTCCTGAAGAAGGAGCTCCTCCTCCTCCTCCTCCTCCTCCTCCTCCTCACTAGTCTGGGAGGAAGGCGGTGACGACCTTGCTGTACGGTCCGTACCGGCCGAAGGCGTCTCTGCCCACCACGGCCACGCAGACCTTGCGCCCCGGCTTGTACTTGCTGATCATCATGCACATGGGCAGAGGTTTGGCCTCCACCTCGGCCCGGGTCCACTCCGGGAACTCGTTGCTGTCCTTCACCTTCTCCGCCGTCATGAAGACGCTGCCGTTGTTGGACAAAGAGAGGACGCCAAAGTGAGCAGATGCAGGAACGCCGTACGTACAGGAAGTAGAACTGATTAGATGTGAAGGGAATGAACAGGATTTGGGGGGGGGGGGGTTTCTGCGGCTGAGGAGACGCTGTTGTTGTAAAGCGCACTTCTGCCACCTGGTGGTGGTTCAACAGTTTGCTCTCAATTGACAAGATAAAGAAGTCCTTGGTTTTACAATTTAAATAAAAGATTTCAATTAGACCACAGGGCCTGGGTGTGGAACACTCCCCAAATGACGTGTTGGTTTTTATCTTTTTAAAACGATGACGGGAAAGTGACCGAGGACGTGGATTTTCTCCAGTGAACCTCTCACCTGTAACTCGCCATGGGGGGTCCGAACGGATCGTCCTCCTCCACGGTCCAGAGCACCGAGAGGCCAGCGGGGTTCCGGATGAGGGCCACGTGTACTTGCAGTCTTTGGGGGATGCTGTACGAGGCCGCCTTCATTTTCAGGCTGGGGGGGAAGTTATTCGGAGGGAGAGGGGGGTACAGGAGCTTGTAACCCTTGGGGCCACCAGAAGAAGAGCGAGACAGTGGAGGTTAATGACCGTAGCAAACTGAAAAAAAAGTGTGGGTCAGTGTGTGGGTTACCTTCTCCAAGACATTCTCAGCAAACTTCTCAGAGACCTTCTCAGAGACCTTGCACTCTGGGCTGCAGCTCTCACGAAGAGGGAGAAATTCCACTTTCACCGGGCTAGCCTTGGGCTCCTCCCTCTGATCTGGCCCCTCCCACTTAATTGTCTCCTCCCTCTGATTGGGCTCCTCCCTCTGATCTGGCCCCTCCCACTTCATTGTCTCCTCCCTCTGCTTGGGCTCCTCCCTCTGATCTGGCCCCTCCCACTTAATTGTCTCCTTCCTTTGCTTGGGCTCCTCCCTCTGCTCTGGCCCTTCCCACTTAATTGTCTCCTCCCTCTCATTGGGCTCCTCCCCCTTAATTGTCTCCTCCCTCTGCTCTGGCTCCTCCCACTGCATTGGCTCCTCCCTCCCCTTGGGCTCCTCTGGCTTGTTCTCAACACTTTTCTGGGTTTCCTGCTTAATTCTTGGCTCCGTCTTTAAGGCATTTTCCTGCACAACATAACAGAACACTGTCAGTAAATGAAGGCGCAACACGAAATGGCAATGGAATAACAAGCGATTACATATTTATGTGTAGAAAGTTCTGAAAAGGATAGCGATCAATAATGCAAAGACCCTACCTTGCCCTTAGGCGAACCATAAGGGGTAAGAACCGGAGGAGGCTGCTCCTCACTTGAATCTGCTCTGGCAACCTTCAAGGCTTAACAAGGATTAAGTGCATGACAAGCGACCGAAGGAGGGACAAGGAAGAGCAGAAAAAGGATGTGGCTATTAATTCATGTACGCACCGACTCATATTTAATTTGGGTCATTATAACAGCTTATGGTGTCAGTGTTTCTCAGTGAAAAGTAACATGTCACGTGCTGCATTATAGTTTCAAAGATCATGGATATGTTTATATGTATATTATGTAATATGTATACTTTTTTTTCCCCATTACCTTCATTATCAACCTGCAGCTTATTTAGGGCCTCTTTCGTGTTTTCCTGGACAGAAAGAATTGATCAAATTACCTCAATGTTCAAATCCATTTCTAATTAACTCAAACAACACAACTATAATGGCCAAATAATTAGAGCCAACATTTTGTACTTTGAAGACTGAAAAGTAAAAGAAATCCTGAATTGTGCTAAATAACTATTGTTTAAATTGAAATACACAGATTTGTAGCATGTATTAAACTGCTAATTCCAAGATAAATAACCACATATTCACCATTATTTTAACGAGCCTTCTGCACTTGCTCTTCTTGTTGGCTGAAAAAAAACAAAAAAAACGCAGATGATCAACACCCATGTGACCCTCAAATGCTCTTCAGTGTGCGCACACGCCCGCTGGGCTCTTACTCTTCTGAGGCGCGACTCCCCCGGCTTCACCCTCGGAGCCGGCCCTGCAGGGTCGGACATCAAAATCAGAACGCAGACCCAACACAAAGAGGCAAAAGTTCCCCACCGGCGCCGTCTGAGCCGCCTCCACCCGGTTCTACATACCCGTTGGTCTTCATCTTATCCAGAGATGGCGTTGGGCTCTGAAAGGCAAAGATTTTTTACAGTGCATTAACTGCATTGATACATCAACTGCATCGTGTGTGCTCGTCCGCGTCAAACCTTTGTCTGTTCCTTTGTCATGAAGGCAATGGCTGCTTCGGCTCTCCTGGTTACCCTGGTAATTTGAGCCTGAGGAAGAGAAGAGTATTCTGTAAAGATCTATTGGGTTAAAGATATTCTTAATAAGCAATTTGGGATCGAGACGCGCACGCAACTTTTGTGTATTTTGCTTTAAAAAGAGCCCAGAAAGAAAATGGCAGGAAAACAAAAACATGGGACATGAAGGTAAGCATCTGCGTCCAGAAGAGGAGAGAGAGAGGAAGAGGCGCATTTTGGAAGCAGCTCAAAGGAAGGAATGAAAAAAAGAGAAGAACCAAAATAACAATGATGCCAGATGTAAAAATATACAAGAGAAAAAACGGGAAGGTATTAATTCCCCACTACCAGCAGACCCAAACCCCATAAAAGTGTTCATTTGTGTTTAGCGTGCGGTATCACTTTAACACGCGCTCCACCTGCAGCTTCTGGATGGAGCTCTCATAGGTGCAATCCAGCTGTTGAACGGTTTCTATTAAGGCCTGCAGGTTGGCTTCTCTCCCTTGCACCGCCGCGTGGACCTCCTGCTCAACCAGCGTCTGCACCTGTGGTCACACAAACACACACGACCACTAACGGCAGATTCAAGTTTAATACGCGCTGGGGCCGCACGGCATACACCGGTTTAAGACCTCCCTTCACCTACCGTTCATGCTGTTACGCCATAAAACACTTGAGCATGCAGCAGATTATATTTTTGCACGTCATCACCAGTCGCCCAGTGGTGGGAGCTGGTTGTTTTAACGTTATGCGTGTTGAGATTGAGTCGTGGTTTCATTGCCAAGTCTGTCGAGCCTCTGGTGGCAACACTAGCAGCCACAACAAGCTAACTAGCTGACGAGCTAACACACTAACAAGCTAGCTAGCTAACATACTAACTAGCTAAGAGTTGCGAGCAAGTTGACCAGTGAGCGTCGAACAGCTGTTCGGGTCATTTTCGGGGTCAGTGAATTAATGGGTTTACTTGAAAAGGCCATACCGTGATATACCGGGGTACCGTCAGAATGTTTCTTGATTCCGTGATATGGATTTTTGGTCGTACCGTGCAGCCCTAATACGGCGCGTTAGCTAATGTGACCATCAATCTGATCAATACAAAACATGGTCCCTTACTTCGGATTGGGAACATCTGATCTTCTCATTGGCGGCTGTGGAGGAAGCTGCCGTCCGGTTCATTCTGCAAGCAGACGTGCAGAACGTTAAAGCTCACGGGCGAGACCTTCAACCCAAAGAAAAAACTTACAGGTACAGGTGAGTCCCTCCAGAGCCACGCCCCCGGGCAGGTGGGCCGGCCAATCACTACATTCAGCACACGCGTGCAACGATTGGACTGAATTAACCGGGGCGAGAACAACGGGATGCAATAACACTCGAAGCCCGTCGGGGGGTGTGTGTGTGTGTGTGTGTGTGTGTGTGTGTGTGTGTGTGTCACTCACATGCCCAGCAGGTTCCAGGCCATCTCCGCATCGGACCCGTATCCCTTCGCCACTTTGATCTTACGCCACTGGTCGAAGGCCGACCCGAGGCCCACGCGAGTCTCGCGCGTGGCGGAAGGTTTTCTCCTCTTCTTTTTGGGGCCCGTGCAATCTGCCATATTCAAGACACAAGAGCTGCGCGCGCGCGCACACACACACACAAACACACACGCGCGCGCACACACACACAGAACGTAGAAGGTAAACGTTAGGAGACACTGTCTTTAGTCTATCACCTGGGAAACAACACTCGGCCCCCTTTGTTTCACTGTGTTGGACTCTGATGGGATGCAGTGCAGATGTTCTACAGTACGTGGATCACAAGTTTGCAAGTACACACTGTTTTCATGGAGTTGCCCAGATGTTTTTGTTGTGGAAAGGAAATCAATTACCTGTAGAAACGTATTACTTCTCCGCCGAAGAAATTTGGAGGTGTCACCGGAGCCGCGAGGCTGGGGATTAACGTTAATTACATTAATTAAGACGACATGCTTCCGTTAACGTTATTACAGCCGCGAGAGAGCTTTGGCTAACCAACAATAAACCACCAAGTTAAACTTTTGATTAAGTTTTACTCGCTGTTACGAGTATTTGGATAACAATTCGAATCGCGTTTTAGCGTAAAAGACGCGCACAACATTTAACGTGCAACGAGGTAAACGTTTTTAAACGCTGCGCCCGATGAAACGCGTTAGCTTTACCTTCTTGAGGTTTTCGGTCCACTTCCGCCCTGCAACTTCCGGTCCAGACTCATCAGAATAAAAGCGCTATCTTCAAACAAAGTTTTCACTTTTTTTTTTCAAAAGTAAGCGCTGCTCTTAAACTAAACACATTTATGACAAAAACGTTTCTGACACGTACTTTCATTTTCTTCCGTAGCTTTGTCAAATTAAAATAGTTTCCTCTCAAGTGTGTGGGTATATTTTTCATAATTACTTTGACGGCATTTCAAACAAATAAAACAAGCAGGGTCCAAGGATAACGTCATGGGTGACCTAATTAATAGTCCTCATTGGTCAGATTATTCCTTCTTTCATTTATTTTTTCATCTAAAGTTATAGCAAGTAGAAATCTTGAAAAGGAAAAGTGCAAAATATTGATCTTTCTGCACACGTGCGTGTAGGTGGTGGGAAATGGCAGGCAGGCCTCATGTGAAATGAGTATGGATGCATACAGCACTTGACTCAATGACAGACATATTCATTGTAAAACACATTTATTGAAATCGATGTAATGGATCAACAGGATTCAATAGGGGGGGGGGGAAGCACCTTTGTAGTCTCGCAGTGGAAAAAAAGTCTCCTGAATTTGCTCAGTGTCTTGTTCTGATATTAGAGCAGCAGGATCAAGTTCATTCTTTTTCAGGAGTGATTGACAGGCGCTTGCAGCACTCTAATCTGGAACCCCAAACCATAGTGTCACCTAAACATTGATGCACTTTTTAAATTTGATGACTTGAGAACACATGAGTAGGACTTTACAGATGCAAGCAGTAGCCACTGATGTCACAAGAGGTGTCAACATTAACTGCATCTTTTAATATAATTACCCTGAAATAATAAAAGGGCCTGAAACAAGCGGACACACTCACATCTAACCAATGTCACAACTAACTCAAACTTTTGGATGAATTTTGTGCAACAAGAAAATGTAACTTAACTCATTTTAGGTGTTTCCAACATTGTTAAAAAGCAACATGACTCTCAATAGATGTCAAATTATTAATTTACCAAGCATTAGAAACGGCAAAAACTCCCCATGAACAGGTCACATGCCCATTTGTCACCATGGTTACGTATGATCTACATTATACACTAAATCTACATTGATAAAACTACAAAAGAAATGACCACACTCCTAAAACTAAACATTTTAATTCAGGGAGGGCTCATATAACTCCTGCAGGGGGTCTCTGTGGTTTCTTCTTTAACAGGATTCAAACAGTTCTAAATTTATGTCTGTTTTATATTATAATCACCAAACAAAATCGATACAAACTTCAAATGACATCTAATAAACCTCTTTTCACCCAAAGCAAAAAATATTATTTTCAGCCAATTTTACTGCATCGACTTTTTGTCTCAAAGTAGGTTAGAAAGGTATCTGCTGAAAGACAAACGGGACGCTTATTAATTACGAAACACTCTTTAAGATGAAAACTTCACAAAACCAACAAACAGCATCTTCATCTCGGCCTCCAAAATGTTCCTTCGATCAGTTTCACGTGTCATCTTAAATAAATCTTCCCCTACATTTCTTCATACGGCATCTCTACACTTCCACAAAGGCCAAAATCAGAAGGTATGTTACAAATACACATTTATTGTTGTTGTTGTTGTTGTTAGATGCCAGACGTGTGCACGGGGAGATGTTTCCGTGATGGACCAAGTCAACAGAAGCACGGCCCGAGAGGGAAGGACAACTGCTTCATTCGTCCTTAGTCACATGAGGCTAAAATACGCAACAGTGGTTTTAACGATAAATAGCTTTTGTCCTCTTTTCAGTGGAGATGAGAACAGAATAAAAACGTTTTTTTTTTGTTTTTTCATTCGCGTTTTAGGTTTTTGCACGTTGTTACAATAATCACAGCACATCATTGGTTCCTTTTCCACCATCAAACACAAGTCAGCAACGAATATTAAAACAACGAGTAAAGATCCAACACGATGAACCTCCGCCGGAGCCTCGCTTCGCGTCCCGTACGATGCGAGTTGACAGAAGATTACCTTCTTAGAAATTACCTGAACTTCACATTCACATCAAATATGTACAAGATGAACTCACGTTGCCTGTAGATTACCAGAGGAAGTACGGACCCTTTTCTTTGGGGGGCGGGGGGGGGGGGTCCCAGTGAGACATATCAAAAGGCACCTGTGAATGGAGTTGTTAAGGATCCAGGACACAAGGAAACGTGTGAAGGAGACAAATCGGCCTGTTAGTACTTTGGTCACGTGAGGCGAGGAGCCTCGGGGGGGGGGGAGGCTTTTCTATGCGAGGGAAGCGGAACTCATGTTTACTCATGTTATAAATCTACGGGACGCGGAGCGTGCGTGTGCATCTGCGTTATGGGGGGGGGGGTGGGGGGGGGGAAGTGGATGTCTCCATGCATGTGTCCCAAAGCGTCCACGTCTGTTGGTTTTTGTGCGTCCGCGTCTATTTGCGCTTCCTGAGCACCAGGTACATGAGGCCGCTGACCAGCGTCATGGGGAAGCTGACCCAGGCCAGGATGTAGGAGGAGCCGAAGGAGCCCCCCTGGAGGCTCGGCGTGTGGAAGCTCTCGTTCTGAGCCGTGTAGACGGACGCCGCGACCAACACGCACACGGCTGTGAGGAAGAGGAGGGGGGGGGGGGGGGGAGATTACGCTGGGAAGCCGAGGAAGGAGCTTGTAGCTCAGCGGCCGGTTAGCTTAGCGACAACGACTTTTAAAAAAAAAGTATTTGACGTCAATGAAGTGAACGATACGTTTAATTTAAAGCAAAAAGCTGCCTAGCAACAAAGTCAAAGTAGGCGTTCTGCTACTTTTAATAAAGTTATTACACAACACCCAGATCTAAAAAATCAAGTACACTGCATCTAAAAGAGTTTCACGTCGTTTGTTACTCACAGGCCAGCAGCTCGATGATGGCGGTGAAGACGAATCGGTCCCCCTGCTGCAGCCTGAAGAGCTGGAGGATGAAGATGAAGAAGCTGACGCAGCACAAGATGGTGGCCAGAATCATAGTCGCCTGGACGGTCTGCAGGTAGGCTGATGAGGGACCGGGGGGGGGGGGGGGGGGGGGGGGGAGAGAGACGGGACAGGAGACGTGTCACGTACACGAAGGCATCCAGCGACAGGTAGCGGCGCGCCGTCTCACCTGCTTGAGCGGTGTGGCTGTTCTCCACGGGGTAGCAGGTGGAGTTACACGAGTACCACAGGTCGGCGTAGATCACGTCGCGTCCCGCCGGCGACACCACCCACCACGCCTGCAGCCAGGACACGGTTAAAACACGTCAAGCCTTTGCGGGGGGGGGGGGGGGGGGGGCGCTCTGGGCTCGTACTCACGTTGTGAACGGTCGCGACGAAGAGGAGGACGGCTGCGGCCATGTGGAACAGGAGGATGAAGGCTAAGATGATCAACATGGTTGGCGCTTTCAGTCAAAACGTCTCGGGCGGACGACTTGGGATTCTCTGCTGGTTGTGGGGGGTGATGGGGGGAGGGGGGGGGGGGGGTGTTGAGATGGGGGGGGAGCAACATGTGTGCAACACGTTAATAACACGCACAAGCAGAGGAGGAGAGTACAGGTGACCGTTTATTCTCTCGAAATGTGCTACGTTAGCATAGCAGTTTTAGCATCCCGGGTTCACCCAAGAAGGCTCATGAATGCTGCGTCAGAGGTCAGGGGTCACTGCGCGTGGGCTCATGGACGCCTGTCTGTGGTCTGAAGCTCCACCTCGGCGGTTGTGGCGTTGAGACGCGGGAGCTTCTGGAAGGTTTGGTTCCAGACAACGGATTACATGAGTCTGATTCCGGGGAGCGCAAAAACGCCACCGAAGAGGTTCAGAGGCTGCAGCGTGCACACACACACATGCACACACACGCACGCACACACACACACACACACACACACACATGCATGAACTGGTTTGAAGGGGCTGAGTTGTGCGAGATGTAAAGTGGAGTTTAGTGCGTTTTAGAAGTTGTCGAATCACACATGGAGACAGCCGGGAGGCCTCCAGGAGTTTTGTGTCAAATGGCCTTTCCTTCCACGTCGAGTCGAGATATGACGCGTGAATGTTTGTTTGATCCGTCTCCACGTGTCCCTCACTAAACACCAAGACAGACGAGACACCGGGTCTCGTCCCATCGGTGCCTCGCCGTCACGTGGGCTTCAGCTTTGTTTGGTCCACGATGGAATCTGTCAGACTCCTCATTCCTCCTCTCCACTCAGCCTCTTAATGGGAGGCTGGGGGACTCGGTGTGTGTGTGCGTGTGTGTGTGCGCGTGCGTGTGTGTGTGTGTGTGTGCGCGTTCCGACTGGTTCCCTTCCCTGGTGGAAAATGCTGACTTTAAATGTCCTTTTCTTCTTTTTTTTTACTCTTTTCATAAAACACAAAGCCACAGACTTAACTGGGCCCCTGAATCTCACTCCCCCGTCTTCCTCACTGTCCCACTCTCTGTCTCTGTCTCTCTCTCTCTCTCTCTCTGTGTGTGTCTCTCTCTCGATCTGTCTGCCTGCCTTCAGCGATGGAAAAACTGATGGGCGAGGAGGAAAAGGCGAAGGGGCCTCCACTTGAGCCCTGGGGCCCCTCACGAGGTCGACCAGTCGAGACTCGACGTGCAACATGTCCCCCCCCCCCCCACACACACACACACACACCCCCCCCCCTCGGGCCTGCAGGCTGGGGGATTCCCAGTCTCCTGAGGCCCATCAGCCCCTCAGCAGTCGAGTCCAATGCTCCGTATCCCATTGCATCGCGACAGTGAGCGGACATTCCGCACCTCGCAAACCGTGCCGTCCTCCCAGCAGCAACTGGAAAAGAGTCGCGCTCGGATCACTGGCACCGTAGCTTTTAGGCGCGTTGTGCGTTGACGCCGTGCCAACACAAACACACATCCGTCCGCCTAATGATGGCGCCGAGGTGCGGCCTCAAGCTCTGGAGAAGAAAAAAAAAAAAGCCGTCCGAGTTGAGGCTCTTCATTTCTTTGCAGGTCAAGTAGGAAGCCTCATGTTTATTTGGGCTTTTTGTTTCCCCCCCCCCCCCCCCCGGATGTGGCCTCGCAGTATCCAAACTGACGTGTGTGTGCGTGCACGTGTGTGTACACAGCAACAATAGCCATGCCAAGGCTTATTTTTAGAGAAAACACAAAAGGCACATCTTCCCCCCGGAGTGAAGCCGGAGACCAAACAGAAGGTTTTTAGGATGCAAACACCATCAGATACACTCAGAAACACTTTCTTACGATCAATGTGTCAATGCGGGACATTTGTCCTCCTTCCAAGCACGAGGAGTCACCGAGGTGGAGCAAGTGCAGAGTCAACAGCAACAGAAAAGAGCCGCAGAGGCAACATCTAATATTTGCACGTCTCCACCACTGAGCCAAATGGCTTGTGGGGGTCCCCAGAGGATGAGCCGGGGCTTCGCGCTACGAGCTGCAAGCACACAGATGCCGCCATGCTAACGGTTAGCGTGTGGCGGTCAGGCCCGTCATCCTGGACTCAGACTCCCCACCGGAGTGGAAGGGTTAAGCATCGTTCAGGACGTTTCTCACATTCTCTAAATACTGTCACAGAAGGGGCGTGGTGCATGGGGAATTAAAATGAAGCATTTGGAAAACGGATTATATGCAAACAGCGCATGTATTCACAGTGCAGATAGACAACAGCCCTGCGGCTACAAACTGATAACGGTCATGAGACGGTTTGATGACGGACGGAACGAGTCTGATGAGCTGACACGGTGGTTTCTCATAAGGCAGAATAAAGAAGTCCCTCCGAAGCATTCAAATCAAGTTATAAAGCACTTAAGCAGAGATAAATGTGTGTGTGTGTGTGTGTGTGTGTGTGTGTGTGTGTGTGTGTGTGACATAAATTGACAAACGAGCACACTGACAGACAGCTGTTCTCCTGCTGGTTTTAAACTTTAAAGATGCAGGAATGTTGGACACGGTTTGTTAGTGTGTGTGTGTGTGTGTGTGTGTGTGTGTGTGTGTGTGTGTGTGTGTGTGTGTGTGTGTGTGTGTGTATTTTCACACACACATTCCTAAAGTGGCAGCGCTGAGTAATGTCTCCCACATGGCCGGTAGAAGCTGGCACCATCTTGTAAAAAGAGACACCCCCCCCCCCCCCCACACACACACACACACACACACACCCCTCCTCATTCACTTTCTATTTGACTCTCAGTCACTTCACACTTGTTCCCCGACAGTTTTCCTTTGTCAGCGCCTGTTAAACCCCCCCCACCCCCCCATCCCCCCATGACTAATCCGCCTCCTCTCAAATATCCCACACCTTTCCCTCCCTGCGGCATCACTGGGACTCAAAATACTTGTTAAATTAACGCTGACACAAAGATTCCTCCCAACGCCCCTGCAGCATGGATCAAACTACCAAGCTTCAGTCACAGGCTGCCCCCTTCCATCTGATGGGGCGGGGGGGGGGGGGGGGACCCACATTTTATGGTGCAACCGCCATTCACTCAGCCGTGTGTGGGTGTTTTACACGTTACTTCACACGTTAGTGAGTATTTGAAGAGAAGATTCATCTTTTTTCATGGCAGAGTGTTGTTGTTGCTGCTTTCAACCACAAGAGGGCGCCGCCCATGACAGGTAATCATCACCTGCCTCAGCAGAAGTACGATGCAAATCAACAGTGCAATCATGCACTCCAGGGGGTTAACAGATATGAAACCAATGAGCACTTTAGGTTGTTTTTCATATTTTGCCAATAAGGCTAAATATGAATACAATCCTAACTTCATTAAACACACGTATTTCACGTTTAAAAGGTTCAATGCCCATGCGCATAGTCACGTGTTGTTGCCATATGATTGAGAGGAAAGTTAAAAGTCTATTCATCCACATTTAAAGATTTTTGAGACACACACGCGCACATTTCCTGTTCCCATCGGATCAAAAAGCTGTTTATCTTCCCTTCGTTTAGAAAAAAAAAATGACGCAGAAAGCAGTGGAAGGACACAACGGGGCGAGAACCAACAGAGTTCTGGATATTAATGAAGAGCCACATGGAGGCCCCTCGCGGGATCGGACCGGGACGCGAGTCCCGGAGTGTTGTGACTTTATGCTCTATATATATATACTGTTATAGTTGTCTGGTTCTCGTGTAGGTTATCTAAATCACTGTTAGATACAAACTCACGGAGACGAGGATGGGGCATGGTCAACGTATTTTTACTGGCGGTAAATTCCAACACAACCGTCAGACCCAAACCAACGATCACCGAACTCGTAGTGACAGTCAAACACAATCGAGCACCGAGTGTTCGATCCAACATACCACATCCCTCTTTTCCGACTGAGAGGTGGTATACGTATCAGTTACCTGAACAGTTAACTCTCTGCTCGTCATTAACGCTATGGCATGGACATTAAACAAGTCTTTTCTACTTGCATACTTCAAAAGGTTAATAACATATTTCCAATTCGTTAAACATTACAAACCACTTTCCTGCTGAGGATTCTGGAGAAACATTCAAACATTTAGAACATTAAACACTACTGAAACATTTCAGCCTGAACGTTCCTCATTCTCTTTTTTTTTTTTTTTTTTTTTTTAACACATTAGAATGAGAAATCAGTCATTGAATCTGGCAGGGCGTCTGACCGCTCTGCCACTCCTTGTGTAGCATGTGGGTGGACTACTCGTAGTCACAGGAGGAGGGTTGTGTGGTGGCAGGTCATGTGGTGGTGAGTCCACTGACGCAGGCGCTTGAGAGGGTTGCACCTCTGAGTCCAGCTGTTCATCGCGATCAGTGTCTATGAACAGACTCGGGTGTATCTTCCTCAGATGTCGCCGGTTTCTCCTTTGCGTTCTACCTGCCGGCGTCAGCACAGTGTAGGAGCGTGGTTCATCTCGTTGTCGGACGACAACAGCAGGCTCCCAGCCACGCCGTGTGTGCATGTGTACGGTGTCTCCTGAGGTCAACACTGGCAGGGGCTTTGCACGCTGATCGTAGTGTTCCTTTTGGCGGAACTGTAGGTTCTGTATTTTGCTGTGAAGATGCATTGGGACTGACTGTGTCAGCACAGCACTGGAACATGGAAGTGTGCTCCGTAGAACTCTTCCCATCAACATCTGTGCAGGTGACTCTTTCAGTCCTGTCACCGGTGTGTTTCTCAGTGACAGCAACACTAGATGTGGGTCGGTGCCGGTCTGCCTTGCCTTCTTCAGCGCATGTTTCACAGTCTTTATGGCTCTCTCAGCCATTCCATTTGAAGAGGGAAAACCTGGGCTGGAGTGTGTGAGTTTAAATTCCCATGAAGCTGCAAATGACTTCATCTCATAACTCGCAAATGGGACATGATCACTCACTATCTCCCTAGGAATCCCGTGCCTGGCAAAAACAGACTTCATCTTCTGGATCACTGTGTAAGCTGTCTTATCAGGCAGGTTAAGCACTTCAGGATATTTGGTCAGGTAATCAACCAACAACAGATATGACTGACCATGTAGCTCGAAGATGTCGGCTCCGACCTTCATCCATGGCAGCTCTGGAATCTGATGTGGTATGAGCGGCTCAGCCTGATGTTTGGGCTGTAGCTGCTGGCACTGCATGCACTTCTCCACCATTGCCTCGATGTCTCGTGCCATGCCAGGCCAGTAGAGGGATTTTCTTGCTTTGGCTTTTGTGCGCTGCACTCCTTGGTGAGCAAGATGCAGCTTCTCCAGAATTATACTCCTGAAGCTCTGGGGTATGATGATTTTGTCTCTGACCATGACAATGTCATTCTCAATGCTTATATCGTCCTTGACAGACCAGTAGCCGTGTAGTTTCCTGTCCACACTTTTCTTTTTCGTGGGCCAGCCTTTCCTGTGTTTCTCACACACCGCTTGTAACACGCTATCTGCTGCCGTTGCCTTTTTCAGTCGGTTGAGTGTTTCCTCGCTCAAGGAATCAGTGGCTTCCAAGGCATACACAACTCTCTCATCACAGGGGTTCTCGTTAAGGTTTTCACCTTCGCTGCATGCAGTTGCACGTGAGAGTGTGTCGGCAATGTGCATGTGCTTTCCTGGTGTGTATGTTACGTGCAGATCATACCTCTGCAGTTGTAGAAGCATTCCTTGCAGCCGCGCAGGTGCTTTGCTCAGTGGCTTGCGCACAATAACCTCCAGGGGCTTGTGATCCGACTGCACAGTTACTGGCCTTCCGTAGACATACTGGTGGAATCTCTTAGCGGCAAACACTATGGCCAGCAACTCTTTCTCTATCTGCGCGTACCTCTTTTCTGTGTCGGTGAGCGCTCGTGAGGCATAGCACACTGGGTGGCCATCCTGCAGCAGACAAGCTCCCAGTCCGTCTTTTGAGGAATCAGCTTGTAGAGTCAGCGGCTGCTTGTGGTCGTAGTACCTCAGCACTGGGGCTTGTGTGAGGATGGACTTCAGTGTCTGCAGCGCTGAGCTGTGGTGTGGGCACCACTGCCAAACTACATCCTTCTTAAGCAGCTGTCTGAGGGGTGCTGTAAGTGAGGCTTCATTCGGGATATACTGTGCCAGGAATTTTGTCATTCCCAGCAGCCGTTGGAGACTTTGTTTGTCTTCTGGGGTTGGCATATCAACAATTGCTTTGATCTTTGTGTCGTCGGCCTTCTGCCCTGCTGCCGTGATAATGTGTCCCATATACTTTACTGTGTCAATTTTGAACTGGATCTTGTCTTTGTTAAATTTCACATGTGCGGTCTTTGCTCTCTCCAACACTTTGTGCAGAATGTCATCATGTTCCTGCTCTGATGACGCTGCGATGATCATGTCGTCTGCTATGATGAACACACCTGGAATGTCGCCGAAGGTCTCGCAATTCTTCTGTTGAAACACTTCACTGGCAGACCTGATCCCGAATGGGAGTCTGAGGAAGCGGAACCGGCCCCACGGCGTATTGAAGGTGCATAGCTTAGACGATGGCTCATCTAGCTTGATCTGCCAGTATCCGTCCTTCTCATCCAGGATGGAGAAGATGGATTTTCCCGCTAATCTGCTGCGCACGTCTTCCGGTGTTGGAATGGAATAGTGTTGACGCTTAACTGCTTCATTCAGGTTGCAAGGATCCAAACACACCCTTAGCGCACCGTTCTTTTTCTTTGTGGCAACAAGACTGTTGACCCATTCTGTCGGTTCATTGACAGGGACTATTACTTTTCTGTTCTGTAAGTCTTTGAGTGTCTCTCTCAGTGAATCCATGATGGAGAGGGGAACATTTCGGCATGCATGAATCACGGGCGTGACGCTGGGGTCAATGTGTATGTGATGAACACCGGGGAACTCGCCCAATCCTGTGAAGACCTCTGCATACTTCTGTAGCATCTCCACTTTGGTAGCTGGAGCTTTTCCCGGTTGTGGGGATCTTGCTGTGAGTGCCTCAACTCTTCTCACCAGCTGCAGCTCCTCACATGCATCTCCACCCAGAATCGGCTTGTCAGCACGGCTTGACACATGAAAGTCCAGCATAGCTCTATGTTTGGTCGTCCTGCATTCTAGAGATGCAACACCATCTGCGGGTAGGCGGTCTCCACCAAATGCAATCAGCACAGTCTCTGTGGGCCGTAGCCTAATGGGACCCGGTAGCTTCTGGAACATGTGCATGGGAAGCACATTTGCATCGGCGCCTGTGTCCAGCTTGAAGTTGATTGCTACGCCTCTGACTGTGGCTGTTTCATGCCATGCAGTGCTTTTAGCTTGGTGAGCTGTTTTCTTTTCGTACTTTCCAACCGCGCCTATGTATACGGAGTCAACTTCACTCTCCAAAGTATTTACTGTCTTTGTCTTGTAGCTGCTGCTTTTCTCGGTGCTAGCTCTACATACCTTAGAGAAATGGTTGTTCTTACCGCATTTATGGCACACTGCACCATAAGCTGGGCACTGACGGGGCTCGTGCTTGTTTCCACATTTATGGCAGATAGTTGTTACTTGCCTCTTGCTGCTGGTTTTGTTCTTGTTCCAGCTGCCCGTGTACGTTTGCCCTGATGCTTTCCTTAAAGCATCTACTGAGGTGTCCTGGACAACCAGTGATGTCTGCATCGCTTGTATTTGTGACTTTGCGAGCTCTGCAGTTCTGCACGTGTCCATGGCTCCGCGCAAAGTGAGCGCATTATCACGCAACAGTCTCTCCTTCAGACGAATATCGTTTATGCTAAACACTAATTTATCCCTAATCATGTCATCTTCATTTCTGCCAAACTCACAGTCTTTGCTCTTCAGGCGTAGCTCTGTGATGAATCTGTCCACCGATATTCCTGCTGACATCGTGTGTGACCAGAATTGATGGCGTTCGAAAACCACGTTCTTTCGGGGGCTGCAGTAGTCCGTGAAGGCTCGGAGAACATCCTCCAATGTTTTTCATCTCCTTCTGGGACGATGGTGAGCGTGTTATACACTTCTAGCGCCTCCTCGCCGACCGTATGGAGTAGAATGGCTATTTTAACCGTCTCCTCCTTATCCAACGCACCTGAAGCGGTCATGTATAGCTGGAAACGTTGTTCCCATCTTCTCCAATTTTCAGCCATATTCCCGGTAAGTATCAACGGTGGTGGTGGCCTGAACTGCTCCATGTTCGCTCGTGCTAGCACTTCTCTCTTTTAGCTAATCGTAAAAAAAAAACGTCCTCGAATTATTCCGTGACTCCCACTTCTGACACCATGTTGTGACTTTATGCTCTATATATATATACTGTTATAGTTGTCTGGTTCTCGTGTAGGTTATCTAAATCACTGTTAGATACAAACTCACGGAGACGAGGATGGGGCATGGTCAACGTATTTTTACTGGCGGTAAATTCCAACACAACCGTCAGACCCAAACCAACGATCACCGAACTCGTAGTGACAGTCAAACACAATCGAGCACCGAGTGTTCGATCCAACATACCACACGGAGAGAAGGCTCCGCGCAAAGTGAAACCGCGCGTCTACTCACCCGCTTCTGTTCCGAGGGGGCTGCACGGAGCTCCAGATGTGGCGCTGTGTGCGTGACGGGGTGGGGGGGGGGAAACAAGCCAAGTAAGGGGGCAATAAATAGAGGAGGAAAGCCGCCGCAGCTCGAGCCGTCCGCACCAAAAAGTTCCTTCTGTGCGCGCGTTCTGCGTGACTGCGCGAGGGAGGGAGGGAGGGGGGGGGGGGAGGGCTGCAGCTGGGTGTGGTTATAGGGGTTGAACGTGCCCGGAGACGCGTGTGCATGCGTGCGCGTGCGTGTGCGCGCATGTGCCACACGGACGCAGTGGTGACAGAGAGGAGCTTCAGAAGTCTGTTAGAGGCAAACAAAGCACAGAGGTCAGAGCAAAGGAAATGAAGAGGATGAGACGGGATGAAGAAGCCTGGAGGGCTGGAAGGGAGGGAGAAGGGAGAGGGTCACCGGGGTCCTGGTTCCCTTTCTCCACACCTTAATTGGTTCTACAGATCTAAGACGTGTGGTCATTTCCCTGGATTTGTGTAAACCTTAACTTCATCAGATTCCTGGCTAATACAGTTTGGCTTCCTGTGGTCCATCACTGCTCATTGTAATAAAAACAGTTCCTCTTCTGCTGCCCCGAAAGTGGGACATCACCACGGTGACTCCACGCGATGCTCTACAAGCATGCAGCGAAGAGCATGCAGCAAAGAGCATGCAGAAAGCATCTGCAGGGAACACACCTTTTGGAAACTCTTTGGTTTCTCTCCCTCTGATTCCATGCAATCAGAGTCCCGACCTTTCTCCTGGAAGAGACAATTAATACCACATACACTGTGTGTGTGTGTGTGTGTGTGTGTGTGTGTGTGTGAAACAGTCACAGATTAGCTTAGCTTAGCACAAAGAGTGAAAACCAGGAAAACAACATGTCTGTCTTTGTTCAGAGGAAATTTAAATGCCAGCGCGGCCACCAGGAAGTAAATGTGACGTGCCGAGATGTGACGTGTCTCGTTAATTGGTATTAATTTTCCAGCTGGAGGGGGGGAAAGGCCCGTGTTCACACGAGGGGGCCACACCCCAGCCGCCGAAGGCATCTCTGAGTCATCCAACATCTCTCGCCATCCAGGCTCTCCATTCGCATTTTAAACCAGCTCCCATCACGAGATCAGGACTTCGGCCCTCGGCGGTCCGATGGGGGACTGGACCGCTGCGCCGGGTCACGAGGAGACGGTTAGCGAGGTAATCAAGAAGGCACTGGCGGGCGGGCGGGTCATTCCTCGCATACCGCACACGGGACTCCCATCACCGCCGGAACCAATCAGAGCGCGGCCCATACGGCGGGCCTCACGTGACAATGGAGGGTCGCCGGGGTCAGAGAATGCGGCTCATTTAACGCAGCGATTGTGGGTGAATCGGACACCGACAACGTGATGCTGGATGGAGTCTGTACGTTGAGCTGATGGAAGGGTTCGTACAATGGACCCTCTCTCTCTCTCTCTCTCTCTCTCATCAGATTCCTTGCAAACAGACAAGCATACACATAAACACACAAACACACAAACACGACCATTCATGACATGTTGCACTTTTCCCAAAGGTTTCTTCCTGTCCCGCTGAGAGGGACACGAGACGTCGCATGTCCATGAATTGGACTGAATGTGTCTCCTTTCTGCACCCTCGTTGTTCTTTTCAACATTGCATCCCTGCACACACACACACACACACACACACACTCTCACAGGCCCTCAGCTTTCGCCTGTTTAAACAACAAAGCAATCCCATCATCCTCAGCTCCTCGAGCGACTGACCCGGCCGGCGCACCTCACCTCAACTGTCACACACACACACACACACACACACACACACACACACAGGAGAAAACGGGCTTACCCTCACTGCCAGGTGTCAGGTGTCCTCCACACAGATAAACACAATACAAAACACCGGAGAGCCACTCACATTGTGCGTCGCCATGGATACAGATCAGCTTCACGCTATTGTATGAGACACAGAGGCAGAGAGACAGCTGTCCTGAGATCAGTGTAGTGTCTCACCTGGGGCAGAAATAGGTGAGAAGCCAAACAAGTTGCACAGGAGGAAGTGTGGACACGTGAAAAGACTCAATGGGAGCTTTCTTTTTCTTAAGTGGTATTCAACCCAATATCAAAGGAATGCGGAAAGGACTAAAGGCTTTATATATTTATTTATATACATTATTATATGGACACAATCCTTATGCTGGAAAGTGGGAATAAAAAATAAGAGCAAATGAACCCTCTTAGTTGGAGAAGAAGAAGTTAAAGCCAACATTATGAAAGGCACAAGTGCTGCAAATCAACAGCAAACTTCATCTTTCCTTTTTTTCATTTTGTTTGAAAAGCACATTTCTAGAAAAGGATTGATGGTTGTTGGCCACGCCACGAATTCCTCGTACCTCAGCGTGAGCCTCGTGCTCATTCACCTCGATCCCGAATGCTTCTCCAGAAAACCTCATTCTAAAGCTCACAAACCAATTCATTCATTCATTCATTCAATTACCACAATACATACTTTTTGCTCCTTCAAAATAAAGCTGTGCCACGATCTCCTGTGTGACCATCGGAAACCAGAAGGCTCTCCTTGTCCTTCACTTCGACGACCTGGATGCATGCCAAGCACACACACACACACACAAGAAAACCCACACAGAGATCTACAGCAAGACGGGAACCCCCCCCCCCCCCTCTGTTGCATGGATGTGTGCGTGTGTATTTGTGTGTACAGGCAATCAGCAGGAGGCAGATTGTGCAACACAGGAACAGAGACCCGAGAAGATAGCGGAGGATACTGAGGGGAGGGACAAAACAAATTATACCAACACCAATAAATAAAAAGAAGAGTAAAGCAAAGGACTGTGGGACAATGGCGGCGACTTGACGCTTTCCACACGTTTCCAGAAACATTTCAAGTTTGGACGCAACCGTACCTTGATGAACGTTGCGTCTTCAACCCTGAACGAGGATGACCCCCTATAAATATAACACACAGAAGTAGCCGAATACACTCCCAGCTGCCTCCACCCTTTCTCTCTCCACCCTTTCTCTCTCCACCCTTTCTCTCTCCACCCCTCCTCCCCCGCCTGCTCCGCACTGTGTGTGTGGAACGAGGCTTGTGCAGTAAAGATGAAAGACACCGTCGTCCAAACAGAGGCTACTTTCCATCGCATTTGCATCGTCGGATTTTGCTTCATTTGCTTGAGCACCTGGCCGCAGGAGACCACGCAGGAGACAATGCATGAGACAATGCATTAGACAATGCATGAGACAATGCAGGAGACAATGCATTAGACAATGCATGAGACAATGCAGGAGACCACGCAGGAGACCACGCATGAGACCACGCATTGAGACCACGCATGAGACCATTCAGGAGAAAGCACAGGAGACCACGCAGGGGACAGAAGGAGACGTTTAGCCGGTTGGAAATTGGAGAATGACGTCAATGCACAGATTCAGCCCTGTGAAAACGCTGTTTAAACATCCAATCGGTCAAAAGCAAATATTCAATAACCAAGGTGTGATTTGGAACCATGTGTGTGTGTGTGTGTGTGTGTGTGTGTGTGTGTGCGTGTGTGTAAGAGAAAGATTTGGTTTTCCAAACATTTTCTCATTATTCTTGTTTTACGATCTCATGATTCAAACCAACTCCGGGTTCTTGATCAATACTCATTTCAAAAGTTTGAGCAGTCGTCGTTGATGCATAGTTCTCCGTATTTTCACCAGTCCCCCGAACACGGTGCATTTAAGTCGAATGCGATGGAGGGGAGATCGGATACGGTGCCCAAATAAAGAGTGGAGGGTCCCACATGGCAGTTTGGGATTGTGTGCATCTTGTGACGTCACAGTCGTCACTACGTGTCATTTCTGTGGTAGGAAGCCGACGGCCGACCTTCCTTCCTTTGCGTGGACACTCGAGGCCTCACACACAGCACGGCCTCCCTTCCTCTGGAACAAAGATATTTTCCTTGTCATCACACTCACAGGCGGAGAGATAGCGGCGGTTATTCTGGGGTTATTCTGCTCAGTCGATTTGGGACAGCTGAGAGGGAGCCCCCCCCCCCACCCCCTGTCAGCCTAACGCCCCTCTCTGATGACCTCTGACCTCTGCGTGTTTGTTCACACGTAGAGTCTCTCGTGCCTCGGGGCCCTGCGATGGAGGAGGCTCCACGTGGGAAGGCTGTTTATTGAAGTCACAGAAAACATGTCAAACACGCAACTATCTAAATATCAAGTTACCTTTATATCGATTTCGGCCGCAGAGCCCCCTCCGTAACCATGGCAGCTGAGTATAGTTTCGGGAGACCGAGGCACCGAGACAGAGTCGATTCTTTTAGCTGCAGCCCGACCAGAAAAACTGCAAGAAATGTCTGAATGACCCGTGGATTCAGCTCATCTGAAAGAAGCCCTTTAAAAATCCCTCTCACGGCAGGTGAGGCTGCTTGGAAAACACTAATGCCAACGTCTTTGACACACACACACACACACACACTCTGTGTCAGTTAAAATAGTCTCCGGGGGGGTGGGGGGGGGGGGTGTTTCGCCCGACGTGACCGTGGCAGCTGAGAATTTCATAAGAGAGGAAGGAAACAAAGCGAAATGGAAGCGAGGGGGGAGGATCAGAGGCAAGAGAACGATGGAGGAGGATCCCAAACCGCACACAAAGTGGTCGTTAAGGGAACTGAACCTGGTACATTCGGTCATCCCGCCACCACGAGGCCACCCGGATTCCCTCGCTGTTGTGGCACAAGGGGGGGGGGGGGGGGGGTGAACCAGCAGTGTACGCGCACCCCCCGGTGGCTCGTGTTCAGCCGTGACGAATTACTAATAATTACACACGAAGGTCTGAGATGTTCGGAGAGAAGATTCCGTATCAGCACACGATCCACAAACTCCTTTTGTTTCCTTTGGTTCTTCAGGTCACGCCCCTCTCTCTTTTTTTTCCATTAACGACTCACTTCCTGTTTCCCCCTCAGTTAACTCCACTCACACGCTATCGCCCCAACAACACAAAACCTCCTCTGTTAATCCTCGGAAAAAACGTTGGAGCTGTCGCGTCCGTTGGTTGTGTGTGTGTGTGTGTGTGTGTGTGTGTGTGTGTGTGTGTGGTGCCTTGTTCCCAGTGTGATGACTGCTTGTCCAGCCAGGGCTTAACTTTTGTGCTGAGTAACTCTGTGACCCGAGTCTGACCCGAGTCTATTAGTGTGTGTGTGTGTGTGTGTGTCTGTCTGTGTGTGTGTGTAAATTAGTGTTGTGAGGAGCACTATGAGTTTTAGACTCAAACACTGAAGGCCTGTTTGAGTGCTGAGGCAGGTTGGGATGAGGTTCAGGCGCTACGAGATCCAACCAGTGTCCTCACAAAGATAGAAGTACGAGCATGTGTGTGCGTTGACCAATTGCTGATTCGTCAGAATGTGCGTGACTTCATCGTGGACAATCTAGTCTAGTGTGTGTGTGTGTGTGTGTGTGTGTGTGTGTGTGTGTGACTGACTGATGTAATTGCTGAAATGCACACACTTGCACAACTCACAAAATCTTTGCATTAATAATATCAACAATTCAATGAGCTCTTGTTTTATTACAAGTTATGACTAATCTGTACACATTTCTACATCTGGTGATGGCAATGTCTGTTAATGAGATGTCACTTATATCTGATTTATCTGAATGCATGTCGAATATTTCTGCATGTTAGACACATTTCAAACACACTTTGGCTTCATTCTTTCTGCATTTTCCAACAGCCCTACAACCAAATTATCTAGAATTCACTGTGACAAAATATATCAGGATGTACGCATGCTTTCCTTACTATTCTGGTAACACAATACAAGTTACACTATGCCAGATCTCACACGGATACAAGTGTCCAATTCTTTTTTTTTACCTGACCTTTTCAGCGCTTCCATTACAGGGAGGGAGGACTCAGATGCCGAGTTCGAGAAAGAAAGGACTTTAATAGTCGAAAAATCAGAACCCAAAAGACGAAACTCACAATTCCAAATTCAAGCCACCCCAGGGACACGAGAGACATGACACTACAGAGTAAAACAGGACATGAACCCAAACCGTGACACAGGAGGACAAGTGAAGAAACAAACTAAACTGTCCCTCTGCTTGGACATTAAGCCTCTGAGGATCAATTACACTTCTAATGACAGCCATGTCCGTCTCTCTCTGCACCCCCCCCCCCCATCCCTCCATTCATTATAATGTTATTAAGGTACACAAAGTACTTCAGGTAGACGTGGTTTGCATAATGTAAATCATTGTGTTTTTGCAGCTTTGGATGATTCCAATGGGTGTGAGGAGGATGATACGTGTTCTCCACACAACACAAAGACAAACACACAAAGACTATTTGGTTTTAATGCGTGTGGTCCGCCCAGTTGTTGGAAGAACAACAGATAATCGAGTGGACAAAGCGTGAATACGTTATTGGTGGAGTGATCAATGCAGCATCTTATGATTGATTACATGGAATGCACAATCAAAAACAAGATTCAGGAAACAATAATCTCAAAGGAAATTAAATATATTTGTGTAGCCGAGGGTTATGGTACGCCTATACTTGGTTTAATAAAAAACAACAACACGGCTCCGGTTCTGCGCCACGCCGGCCGCAACTTTATTTCTCGTCACTTTTTCTTCACAACACTGAAACCTTCCTCTACTTCCTCTCCTCCTTCACAATAAAATAACTTACACCGGAACAGGAGTGCAATAATAGCTTACATTTGCAATTGAACTCTTCTTATTTGATGACTGATTCGGTGACAGGACGAAAAAAAACTGCGCGACGGGAGCGGAGCAGCCGATGCGGAACCTTTGAAGGGGAAGGCTTTGAGCGGCGCACACCAGTGTAAAGATGGCAGACGTACCGGACGATGCACCTGAGCGTGAGTCTTTCAACCTAAGTTTTCTTCTGGGTTCTTTGCGACAATAAAGTCGATTCTGAACTTGTGACGTTGCTCTGTTCAGTACGCGTGCGTCTTGTGTTCCACGCCGACGTGTCACTGTCTGCTTCGTGCCGGCTGTCACTCTTCATCTCCGCGTTGCTGTTGGCAACGCCGCCGTGACGTTCTTACGCTATCACAACTTTCACCCCATAAGTTAGCTAACGTCAAACGTGTGTCAAAATGAACATATGGACCGGTACTAGGAAATGAAACCGAACTCTCTGGCGGAGCTACGAAGTTCAACGATGCACTTGAAACGTCACTAAAGTCTTTTGAGACTGAACGTGAAGCTAAGAGGCTAACGTTTGGTTAGCTAACGTTTGCTTAGCTAACGTTAAGTTAGCGGCGATTTTATGCCACAGCAAGTTATAATAAACACACTGTTTTTTTTTTAACGGGACTAAATGTAGGTTTTAATAAACTGCGACAACAGTCCCAGAAATGTTGCGTAGTCACGGTGACACGAGTCTCATGTGATAACCATAATGTTCTATTACGCTGAGCGACACTATTGTGTGACGTCACACTGACCTATTTGGCATGTTTTGGAAACGCCATCATCTCTACTAGAATATATTATTAAAAAGAATATAAATGCTACAAAGTCGTGTCCATTTCAGACTGCCCGGGTACTGAAAGTGAGCAGGCAGGAAAGACGTCGTCATGTCAGGGCTGTCCCAACCAGAAGATCTGTTCTTCTGGAGCCACCAAAGCCCCCGACCCTGGTAACTTCAAAATCATCATCATCATTCATGAACAGTTCAACAAATACAATTGGTGTTATCGGGATGTTTTGAGAGCCTTCTCCTTTCTTCAGCCATAGCAGAGATAGGAGCGAAGATGTCAACGGTCAAACACAAGATCCTGGTTCTGTCTGGAAAAGGAGGCGTGGGGAAGAGCACCTTCAGCGCTCACCTGGCTCACGCGCTGGCCAGTGACGGCACAAAGGAGGTCATATTTTCATTTTAACCCACCAGCTGGTCTTTAAATGAAATAAAAATACATTGAACCCAGCAAACTATTGTGTAAACTCGGACATATTCTTTCGGGTGTGTTTTTTTTTTTTTTTAACAGTTTCAACTTCTCGGATCTATTTACTGTGTCGTTGTGCCCGAGGTTTAGTCCAACCACAGTCGCTGTGGAAGTATTCAGTTCAGTATAAGGACAGAAAGCAACTTCCATGGATTTGAGAAAGTCTCATTATACAGCCATGAGTTCATTAACACTATTTTTCCTGTTCAGACCTCGCTTTGAAGACGGTCTCAGGTCCGTTCTGCCAGTAAACAAAGCTGAAGAGTGTCTCTGCTTTCAGGTCGCCGTGCTGGACGTGGATATCTGCGGCCCGTCCATTCCGAGGATCATGGGCTTAGAGGGAGAACAGGTGAGCGCTACCGGCGGCGCACACACACACACACACACACACACACACACACACACACTCATCGTGGTGGGCAAATCACATAGAGCTTTTACTTCTGATCTCTACTGCTACAGGTTCACCAGAGTGGCTCAGGCTGGTCTCCTGTGGTGAGTTAACTCAAACCATCTTTCATTCTTTGAAGAAACGTGCAAAATACATTTATATGTGTGTGTTTTTGTGTATTGTATGTTGCAGTATGTGGATGACAACCTGGCGGTCATGTCCATTGGCTTCCTGCTCAGTAGCCCTGATGATGCTGTGATCTGGAGGGGACCCAAGAAGAACGGTGTGTGTGTGTGTGTGTATGCCTTGTATAGTATCTTAAGCGCCCTTTTAAATCTCCCAGCATTATAACCCGTGTGCTGTTTGTCTGAAATAAGGGATGATCAAGCAGTTTCTGAGGGATGTTGACTGGGGGGACCTGGATTACCTCATCGTGGACACGCCCCCTGGCACCTCTGACGAACACCTGTCGCTCATCCAGTACCTGAGCTCCACCCACGTTGACGGAGCCGTCATCATCACCACACCCCAGGTAGCGCTCACATTTACAGCCTGCGACTGCTGCAGAAACTTCTCTCCTCCCGATTGGACTTCTTCTACTTCATTCCGCTTTACCCAGAATAAACTTCAAACACCACAGAGTAACATTGACACTAATAGCTACAGTGGTATTAAACTAGTATTGTATTATACCACCTGATGGTAATGTCAGGAGGTTCCAGGGCCCCTCGAGGGAGATCACACGCTTTTGTTCTCCTCCCGGCCGAAATGATGAAGAGAAATGAGTCAACTGGCTGCAATTTAAAAAATCAAAAAGTATTTAATAACTCAACAAATTGATGAAAGTGAAATACAATGCGAATAGTGACATATTTTGCAAAATAGAGAATCCTCGTACCAAGTTTAATGAGACTTATCAAAGCGGATGCTGGAAAATTCTTACAGTTCTTCTCCAGTTTTGGTCCTTTGAAAACTCCTGGGGGTCTTTGGGGTCTTTTGGGTGCATCTGAATGTCATTGGCTTCAAAGTGTCTCCTCCTGGTTTGTCCCCTTCACATCCAGGTGTGAATCTGCTGCTGCATCCTGAAACCTGTCTTATCCCTCCCTCACATTCCAATGCATTCAATGCAGATACATCAATGAGTGAATATACCACACCATGCATAGTCTGTCTTCATCTTATAACAAGTACACTTTAATTACAACAGAACATGACAATAATGACATCATGTTGATGTGTACAGTGTTTGACTTGCATGACCACACATTTTTATTTGATTATATTGCAATTATTTAATCTAACATGCTAATGTAATAACTACTATCTGACATCACAAAAACTACAATTCTAACACTAACAATTTCTACATGCATTACACTCTCTACCACTGGGTGTGCTCTTCTACATAAACCTCCAACAGTAGCCACCAGAGGACGCTGTTTTTGCACAACATATTTACTTGTACAACACAAAAGAAGCAGTGCAGTGATGGCGAGCATATATATTTGTGTGTTGTGTATTTATTGTAAAGGAATCCATCTTTCCTTTACAATAAATACTGTATATTATACAATATAAAGGCAGCTTCCTCTTCACGTTCTCTGTGTCGCGGCACTGATGGTTGATAAACTAAGCTCACTCTGCTCCCCCCTCGGCCCGTAAACCTGTGTCCCTGCACCAGGTTTGTGATTGTGAGCAACTGTTGTTGTTGGTTTGTTGCTCGGTGAAAGTCTATCTGAGAAATGACTTCCTGATACTTAAATTAGAGCGGACCGAAGAGGTCAGACAGCAGAAGAACCACTTCCTCATTCTCCAGGATCTTTGTAAACCCAAACTAACCGCAGTACGAAAGTAACAAAACAAAGGAGACGGCAGGTTTATTTTGACGTGGGCGCCGCCCTGCTCTTTATCTCCAAGACAATATGCTGCCCAGCTTCAGTCTGTCGACTGCTTTTCCTAAAGAGACCCACCGTGTTATTCGTGGGGGGGGGGGGGGGGGGGAAGCAAAGCCGTTTTCACCGCTTTTGTTACTGTGTTTGTTTCCTCATGGTCTCTCCTGCTTCACGTCTCTCTCTCTCTTTTGGTAGGAGGTGTCGTTGCAGGACGTGCGGAAGGAGATCAGGTTCTGCCAGAAGGTCAAGATGCCGATCATCGGAGTGGTCGAGAACATGAGCGGCTTTGTCTGTCCTTCGTGCAAGGTCAGGCCCACAGATGAAACAAAATGAATTCATATCGAGGCCGTGACGAGACAAAAGGATCCGTGGGAGCAGGCAGGCTCGGACTTGCTCTTCCTGCCTCGTCCCACAGGAAGTGACGTGTGGTGCTTTCACGAACCTTTTTGATTGAGTTCCTCGACTCCAAGTGAAACATCTCCAACAGTCTATTCGGTTTATTTTAGGTCTTTGCTCTATATCGATCTAATGAGAAATATTTTAGTTTTATTGCTTTAAATGGTTACTTTTAGTCTTAAAAAGACACTTTTTTTTTTTCAAGGCCGGCGTTACCGCGGTTACGGTTGTCTCTAAGTCGACCTGTGCCTTGTTCCTTGTGGCCCTCTCCCTTGCAGAACACCTCTCAGATCTTCCCCCCCACGAGTGGGGGCGCAGAGCGCATGTGTGCGGATCTGCAGCTGCGCCTGTTGGGGAAGGTGCCCCTGGACCCCAGGATCGCCCGCAGCTGCGACGAGGGGAAGTCCTTCCTCCACGAGGTCCCCGACTCTCCCGCCGCCGCGGCGTACCTGAGCATCGTGCAGAGTGAGTGTGGGGGGCGGGGGGGGGCAGCGGCGTCCCTGCCACGTCTCGCTTTGTTTAGACATTCGGGTTACGTTCCCAGTAAAGGAAGCTTCGATTCCAGCGAAGTAGCTTCTTAATTTTTGATGACTTTATATTTTTTGATCAAATGTGTTAAAAGAAAAAAGAAGAAGTGAAGACTTAACAAATGGGAAGCAGTCGACTAAAAGGGAACAGGGAAATGACCAAATTGAATATGCACTCACAGCAGGGGATTAAAGTCGACGATTTGGACGTAGTTTGTGACACAGATGACTCACTCGGCTCGTAGTTGATAGAAAAAACAACAAAAGATTGATAAGCAAAGAGCTGTTTTCATGTCCTTTTGGAACCTGCTGTTATTTTCCTCCAGGTATTAAGGACTACTGCTCCAACCGTGTGACGGAGGAGCAGAGCAAC
Source organism: Pungitius pungitius (assembly GCF_949316345.1). NCBI lineage: Eukaryota > Metazoa > Chordata > Actinopteri > Perciformes > Gasterosteidae > Pungitius > Pungitius pungitius. The sequence continues at coordinate 1,957,274 of NC_084911.1, forward strand.
ACCTGAAGAAGCTCCGATGGCGGCCAGAACACCAGCAGGGGAGAGTCCGAAATAACGAAAATAATGGGACGAAATGAAATATCTCTAAATAACAGCAGGTTGATAATGGTGCATTTAAAGGATTTAATAAACAATGGTCTTATAGGCAGATATAGGAACCAATCACCATTCAGCAACCAGCAACAGACTCAAATGTCATCTTTTGATCAGATTGTTGTATCGTGTTATGCACCCACTTTAACTGATTATTTTATTATAATATGGTTTGATCTGTTTATTAATAAAAAGATTAATTGAGACAACCTGGTCTTGGACTTTCACTCAAAATGATATTCACTATGTGGACAGCAAACGGTTCAGCAGGGTCGTGTGTGTGTGTGTGTGTGTGTGTGTGTGTGTGTGTGTGTGTGTGGTAGTTCCCCTGGGATTCACCGAAAAACACAAGTGAAACTGCTTCTGCATCCTGCTGGTGTAAACCGCTACACGTAGCTCCACTTTTATTTCACTATTGGTCTGTTGAGGTAAAGAAGAATGACTTGGAGCACTGGAAGGTTTCCCTTCATGCCAAAGGATTCCAGACCAGGTAGAAAATACAGAACACCTGATATAAAGGTGTAACAGGTGTGGGTTCAGGGGAGGGTATAACGTCACTTCTATTTTTTCCTTCTCTGGTCTCTGCACACAATCCGCTCCTGGCGTGTCTCTTCCCCCCCTCCTCCCCCCCCCAGAACACAAAACACACAAATCAACATTTACCTGCTGAGGACAACTGCCTCCACCTGGCACCGCTCCCTGAGCAGCTCCCTCTCTCTTTACCCTCTGCTGCCGAGCCAAGACCACGCCCGCCACCACACCCCCCCCACCGCCCGACTCGGGCCGGCCGACCTGACTTACTCCCCCCCCCTCCAGAGGGCAGGAGAGTCAGTCTGCCACGACCATCTGCGACCTTCTCAAACGCCCGCTGGCACTGCTCCGACCCCCAAAAACCGCCTCACCTCACCAAGTACCCCCGACACCTCCCTCCGGCCCCAGGTCTTCTCTTTCTGATACTGCGGAAACCAGAGAAACGGACTGCCCCTCCCTCCAGGCTTTCAGGAGGTTTAGGTGGTGTGTTTGTGTATCACGGGCCCCTGTCAGACCGCACCCCCTCATAGTCGACATCCCCCCCCCCCCCCACCTGCCGTGTGACCCCAAAAGGGGCCCTCGCCACTTAGCCAGGAGTTTAAAACACTCTGTACCGTGAAAGCAGTGCACTGGATTGTTTTTGAAACGGAAGAACCGACAAATTATTTCCGCTGATGACCCTCAATCGCTCTGATGACACTAATTTAAAAAAAAACAGAACAATAATACACCAGCAAACCGGTATTATCTGTGAATGACCCATATACCAGTTTGTGCACGCTGTGTTCATCCCAAACAGCTCAGCTCAATGTAAATATGCTGACATCATGTCTGTCAAACTAAAATTGTTTCACTGCTTATTAGACAACAGGGTGGATGATAATTAAGAAGATAATTAAAAAGTTTTCAGTCTGAAAAGGAGGAGACATTCTCCTCGAGTAAGCATAATCTAACTTCCTTGTACTGCTGACATTTCTCACATACATTCTATCAACAACTGAAATAGTTCACACACCTTCCTCTTTTAATGAGAACGCTTCCTGAAAAAAAAAAGAGAAACTTGCGCCCCTTTAAACAAAAAAGGAAATAAACTGTAAATCAAACATCTGAGCCCCGCTGGACAGTTCTGTGGAGGAGCAGATCTTCTCAGAGGAGGCACGATCTGCCCAAAAAAACAGCCCCGAGAAGAGCAGAAGCAGGAAAGTGATAATGAAAGTGGTTGTGGATGAGGGGAATTCTGAGGAGGAGCCGATGTGGTCGGTGCAGGTAGGCGGCCTGTAACGTTGCCGCCTCCGGCTCCTGCCGTGACTCCCGGGTTGACAGGCGGCGATGCTCCGAACATGGAGGAGGAAACGGAGCTGGCGGCGGCCTGCAAGGCGCTGCGTTCGTACGCTGAGACCTTTGGATGCCCGCAGGTGGACTTGAGAGGCCTCCCCTTCTCCGCAGACGACGGCAGCACCAGCGGCGGTGGCAGCGGCGGTGGCAGCGGCAGCGGCGTGCAGGCAGGTTTGGGCGGCACCTGGCAGGCGGACCGGACAGCCGGCGCAGCGGAGGACCTGCTGGCCCTGATGAGGGAGGTGCAGAGCTTCCCAGAGGGCATTGCTCATTTGCTCTCTCAGACCGACCGCCCGGGGTCCCCGGGCGCGGGTCACGGCGTGCCGCCGGGCTTTGCGGAACTTTTTTCTACCACGGCTTGCAGCGCTGAGGACTCCCAGGAGGATGCGGGGCCGGAGGGGGGGGCGGACACTCAATGGGGTGAGTAGGCACTCATATTCTGTCCCCTGCATTCATGCAGCCACTGTGCCTTTCACTCTGCGCCTCTGTTAGAGCCTTTCATTTGCGTTTTTCCCTTTCGGTACTTCCCACCTAAAGGCCAGTAACAAAAGCCAGCATTTGTCGAGGCTTAAAACGGTCGGCGTTTGTCTGGACACGATTGAAGGAGCTCTCTGTGTGCCTCACTTTCACATTTGAGTTGGCCTTGATTCCAAATACCAAGCCTGGTGCGAAACCAGGGCGCATGCACAGTGATGTCATCTTTTACACTACGACACTTGATTTAGCTCCAATCAGACGGTCGTAATAACAATAGACAATTGACCCTTTGTGGGTTTGTACAGGCATGCACACACACACAAACTCACACTCTGCCAAACCTTTAGGCAGTTCAAGGTTGAAGAACAGGTATCGATAGTTGGATCCAATGCCGCATCGTTACCTATTTAGCAAAGAGGAACAGGTAGAGCCGGTGCAAACGAGTCCGTAGCCAAAAGGTTTTGGATGATGATGATGAACTCAAGACTGGAGGGAAATGATGGGGGGGGGGGGTCACATGAGGACAACAGCGATAACGGAGTGCGTGTGTGTATTCTAGACTCCCCTACAACCCTGCACCCTCTCTGGTTTCGGTAGAGACCTCGCCCCCCCCCCTCCCCCCCCACCACCACCACCACCACTGCCACCAGGCCCCTCCACCTCCCTCCTCCCTCTCCCCGGTCTCTCTAAAGTCAAAGTGAAAGCAAAACACTGCTTGCAGTTGCACTGAGAAGCTTCTTCAGACAATGTGCGGCCGACTTGAAGGAAGCACGCAGCGGACCTGGGGAGGGGTTGTTCACTCCGGCAGAAAGAAAGAAGAGGCTCCGGAGCGCCGGCTCTCGTCTGAGCTCCACCCGGCGAGGCCCGCAGGCAGGTAACCCGTCCATCCCACGGGCCACAGGAGGATCGGGCCAGGGGGCCCCGAACGCACGGCTCCGCTGGTGTGACTCGGATGATCGGGATTCAGAACCCTGTTCTTTGTTTTTTTTCCGTTTGATGTATTTGAGCTGGCGAGCTGCTCGCGGGTCGTTCGTGTGCGCTGTCAGGCGGCGAGGCGCTTAGAATGGCACCTGTTGTTTTTATCATCCTTCTTTGTGCAGGCAGCTGCATGTGTTGTGCGATGTTGAACACATGTTTTTGCTCACAGCTTAAAAAAAGTTGAAAGTCCACCCGTGTGTTCAAGGGTCAGTGTGCCGAGGGTGTGAATCGAGCCCCGACCTGCCGCCCAGGTGAAACCTGCGCAGTTGTTAAACAACATACTTTCCATTTTGTGGCAGTGTGGCAGTGCCACCTGGAGCCGACGCATTTTTTTGGAATTGAAAAGTTGCACGGGGGCGGGTTTGTGTGGCAAATAGAGGTTGTATCTCTTTTTGTTGTATACTTCCTGGAGTGGAGCCCGACGTTGTTGGTCCGACGGCGTTGAGACGGCGTCCCAGTGGACATGCAGCCGATATTGACACAGAACGGATTTGACCCCTAAACAGAGAGAAAAGTTCCGCTGGTCCTTGGAATTTGTTTAACCTCTAAAATGCCCTCTGATTTGGAGTTCTTCTTTTTTTTTGGCTCAAACACACACACAGGGGCTGCCGATTAGGGAAAATTCCCCTTTTGGCCTATGAAATAAAAGATTAATTGTGTTGAAAGTGGAACCAAAGAGTCACTCTCCCCTCACCTGTGTGTGCAAAGTTAACACATGTAACACAGGTTGTGATTTGCGGTATTACAGCAGTAGCCGTGTCTGGACTGCCGGTGTTTGACCCCCCCTGTAGAAAATGTAAGAGATCCCGGATGGATGCGGTGCACAGACTGACTACGCTCTGGTTCAGATTGATTCAGATTGTCTGTATTATACACACATACCTGGATTAAGAAATAACTTAGCACGGCGCTTTCTGAATCTCACGCCTCGATAGCGGCGTTTCCTAAATGGCTTTTCCGTGCGCGTGTGTCGCCAGGTGCAAAGATGCAGGATACGGATCGGGACCCGTTCATCTGGCCTGACCTGGGAGAAATACCAGGTGGGTACTGAGAGAGAGACAACTGTTCCAAACGTCTTAATCGTCACTAATGCCTATTGTTTGTGTTTTAGATGATTTATCTGAATACCTGAATGACGATTACCTCAAGAAGTTTGTGGGTAGGTTGCAACCAGACGTTAACACCCATTCAAAGTGTGCCGTGTGCAATACATGTGGCTTGCACACCAGCACACGCGTGATGATCATATGAGTGAACCCCAGGTGCTTCCCCCCCCCCCCCACACACAGTGGACACGGATGTGCTCTTCAACGACCCATCGCTGGAGTGCGAGGAGGAACTCAGCACCTGCAGTAAGGAGCTCTTCTTTCGATTTTCCCTTTTCGCGACCAACAAGGAGGAGTCCCGAATGTGTAGATGATTCAAGTGTGCGTCACTGAAGGGGCGGAATCCGTAAACGCGCTTCAACTGCCCCCCCGGTTTGCTCAGCATCGCTTTACTCGTTGACCTCCTCTTCCTAAACGCTTCAGGTGCGCTTCCCATGCACCCAGAGGAGGCCGCCGCGGACGTCCTGCAGCAGGAGCCGTCGGACAAAACGGGCAACCGCAGACACAGAAGGAGAAATAGAGCCCCCCCGGGTGAGAAAGCCCTCGTGATCCCTCCTCCGTCCTGGAAAAACACCACCTGAGGATGGAAGGGACGAACCCCTCTCACCTACTCTGCTCTGTTTTTTTTTATTCCTTCTGTGCAGCCGATGAGGACACACCGTCACGGCCCAAAAGACAGAGAGCGGCAGGTGAGCGTTTTAGTGTCGGTCTGCTGCGCGTTCACAAAATATTCATCAACCCACCCTGTGGTTAATGTTTCACGATTCGGCAGAAGTCGTGGTGCGTTGAGGTGAAGGTCTCGTGGTTTCACCTGCTTCTGTCCACAACGATATCTTGGAGGATATCTCACAGCGAGCTTTAGCAGAAACGCTACGGTGTTTCGTAGTTGAGGAAAGTTCTGGTGGGTTGAGGGCCGTGTCGTAATGTTGTTTAACTCTTCCAGGTCGACCGAAAACCGTCCTGGAACCGGCTGAGCCATCGGTGCCTCCAGGTGAGTTAGCTCCTGAACTTTTAACCAGAATGACAAATCATTAGCGTTGTCCACTTAATGCACATAATGTATGTAGAGTGTAGAGAATATAGGACAGCTTAATAAAGTGTATTATATTAAGCATCGTGGTATCAATTTGTTCTGTATGGTTGTCCAAGTGAACGTGAGGGACAGCCTCTGGTTTCAAACAGTGATCAAACGAGTGCTCCCATAGATATACGAGCGAACCCCTATTTAATGCTCCTTCATGACATTGCAGCAGCAACGCGAGAATGAAGCACAGGCTTGAGGCGCTTTGCCTTCCGGCCGAAGCCTTTTCCATAAATGCAGCTGCAATCTTATACCGGTTTATAAAGTGTTTCCTGTAGGAGGCCCTCAGCAACTGCAAAACCCAGATCCGGATCCAGGACGCTGCCAACGTCGCTCCAACTCGTTTCCAGATCGTAGAGACAATAGACCTTTTCCACAAGAACTGGAAATGCACAATCAATGTGGGAGTGGACTTCCTGTCAAGCGTCAAAACATCTGGAGAAAGAGGCATCCGATCAGCCGTTGCTCCTGCTCCTCCAAAGCATGCCTCTCCTTTAAGGATGATGCACTTGATTTACCGCTTTTGACTCGACTGCCAACTACAAACATTAGAAACACTGTCATTTGGATTAATAACATCTCCCACATTACCTTCTGATTGTTATTCTGATTGGTTGAGAGCGAGTCACGTTAGAAGGGGCGGTACCGTTGACGTTTTAGCTTTTGGCTCGGTGGCGGGCGCCAGAACCCCCCCCCCACGGAAACCCCTGGAAATCCCACAAACGAACGTTTTGAGGCATTGCGAGCTTTCATGAGCGATGTGAATGAATGAGATGGTGAGACAGTGCTGTTACAGGGACTATTTCTGTGATACAAAACGTTTGGTGGCTGAAACTACTTTGTGCTGAAAGGCAGCTATTTACTTTCCATTTATAATGTCGCCGGTAACCGTGTTATAAAAGCAATAAAGTACGTAGGAGGAAGTACTTTATCCTCAATAATGTAACAGTTCGAGGGTTGCCTAACTACACCCTCCAACTGTTAAATTACACCTTATTGCTCTATTAAAGGAGCCCGGTGAATTACCTGGGCTACTGAGGTGCTGGTTTCCTCCGGATCGATCTGTCTGACGCGTTGTTCTTCCAGCCTCAATCAATCAATGATTGACATAATCCACCGCCGCGTTCATTTTGCTGTTGATCTTAGTTTGTTTGTTTTGTGTACAGACACTACTTTTGTTCACAGTGGAACCAACTCTTTCACTATGCGGGATCCGACACCATATGTCCATCATCGCTTCAATAGGTGCCCCCAAGAGCAGCGCCACCCAGTGTACATATAGAGTAAAGACATTGGATGGGAACATTTGGCTCCTACACAGATTAGACACCAAAGATTAGATTTACGTGGATAAAGTGATTTTAGAACCGAGGCCTGGAGTCTTGAGCGGCTTAAGAGAAGACGCATTCGACTTGTGGGTTAAAGGGATGTTACTTGGCTACGCATGATGGTTTTCTTCATGCTTGTGGATTTTAGATCAAGAAACAGGAAGTATTATTTTGAAGTCATCAGATGAGCAGTCGATGAACTAAAAAAAAACGTCGCTTCCTCCACATCATTTCGGTGCTTTTCAGAACTCCAACAAAGGGCTCTGTTTCTTTTTGCACCGACGCAGGGTCACAGCCGAGGTCGGCGGAGATGGCGGGCCTCTCCGCCCCCCCACCGAGGATCCTCCACCTCCATCCCTCCATCCAGTTCATCCCCATCCTAGACGCTGCAGCATATCAGGGCGTCCCTCTGAGAGTCTCTCATCCGGTTATCAACCTTCCGCTGCCCAACACAGCTGCAACACCCACTTACATACTGGGTGAGCGGGTTAATTCACATATATTGGTGCAATGTCGACTGTGTAGTCAACCAAGCATGTAGCTGGAACATCTTTTTTTCTGTTGTTGTCATGTATGTATACATATAAGCTATATCAACAGCACATACTCCTGTATCTGATTGCAGTTCCTGCTGCCTCGCCACCCTTCCGACAGCAAGTGCCCCCCCTCTCCCCGAGTGAGTACACGAGTTTTTGGCCTGGGACGTGCGCGTGTTGTCTGAAAGGGTTAGTGACCGTTCTCCTCTTGGGCTTTTAGTGGACGGAGCGGTGGCGCCGGTCCGAATGAGTTCATCCCCCCTGGGGTCTCTGTCGGACACGGCGAGCAAAGCTGTCTCTCCGACTCGTGCCCCGCCCCCCTCCCCCAGCGACGGTGAGAACCGGCGACTCTCTGACAAGTCTCGTTCTTTGTAGGGTTGTTCCCATTGTTACAAATCCCTTCGGCCTGTTGCATTTCAGAGATGAAGGAGTCCGCTGTTCCGCTGTCTCCTGCGGTCCTCGATGTTCCACGTATGTTACCACTCGCTTTCACTCCTCCCTTCGGCTTTGATGAAAACAACTTTCCATGGATAAATCACAACAGAGCAGCTGCAAAAATGGTTGTTTCTTTTTTTCAGAGGTTGTGAAAGACTACATTCTGGAAGCCAAAGAGCACGTCCGTCAGAGCTGCAAGGGTATGGAGTCTCATTACGTGGATGTGCAGGTGAGCCAGAAAGAGATTCTCCACTCGGGGAAGAACACTAACAAAGTTCTGGAGAAGGAGCTCGTTATTGCGGGAGATACAGATCGACAAAAAAGCCTTTTGGGGCACATTCAGGTAAGACTTTTCCCTTTAATTCAGTAAGTAATTAAGCTATGAACAGTTTGCCTTTTGCACACAGTCAAATGTAACTTAGAAATACTTATAATTCATGTTTGTCTTTTTCCACTCAGATGTTTAAAGGCTCAAAGGGAGACAAACCCAAAAGCTTCGTGCTGCTACTCGGCAACGCCGGCATGGGAAAAACCACCCTGATCAGAAAACTGTGCCTCGACTGGTCCAGGAACTGCTTGCTAGAGTTTGACTTTGTCTTCTCTTTAGACGGCAAAGCACTCTCTTTACCGGAGACCTCGCATAGCCTTCAGACTCTCCTGTTGAACTTCTCCTCTTTGGCCCCTCCTTGCACGGACCCTGAGGCAGTGTACGCTCAAATCCTCGCGGCCCCCAAGCGCGTGCTCGTCATATTCGACGGGTTCGACGAGGTGCGGGACTATGAAATCCTCCTCCAGACTCAAGAAAAAGACTTGATAACGTCATTGCACAAAGACAGCAAAGCGCCGGCCTACACGGTGAGACAGTTGTACTCGGCCATCCTTCAGAGGGTCCTTCTCCCTGGCTGCACGCTGTTGCTCGCCACGCGGCCGCGAGGCAGCGCCAGCCAGCTGCTGAGGCGGACCGACAGTCTTTTGGAGGTGTGCGGCTTTAACCCCGCCAACGTAGAAACATATTTAACCCAGTACTTCGCTGACAGGGACCTCGGGGCAGCCGCTGTGGACACCTTGAAAAGCTGCAGCTATCTACAACTCCTTTGTTGGAACCCTGCTCTGTGCCGGTTGGTCTGCTTGGTGTTGGAGCACCGCAGAGGTTTGGGTGACTTACCGAGAACTTTAACCGGGCTCTGCCATCGAGTGCTCTGCCTGAAGCTGGAAGGGGAGAGAAGGAGGGCGCTCTCAGAGGCCGAGCCTCAATCTGGGCCATCGGCAGAAGAAACGCAATCACAAATCTCAGGGAGTTCTCCAGGCGACAGGCGCCGAAGAAACGCCCGGTCCGGAGCGGAAGTTCGCACGCGCTCTCGCACCCAAAGCGAGAAAGAGGAAGACGGCGTCAACGGGGAGAAAATGAAGAGCGTTGGCGGCGAGGTGGACAGAACCGAGAGAGCGTTGCTGTCCCAGCTGAGTTCTCTGGCCTGGAAGGGTGTCAAAGCGAACTCGTCCATTCTCTCCACTGAACTTGCCATATCTGCCAAACTCAAGGCGTTCGGCCAAAGGACAGGGCTCTTCTTCTCTTACCGCCGGAGGACGAGGCCAGATGTCTCGAGTGATGGTCGAGACGGGGGAGGAGGAGAGGACGGAGAAGAAACGGGAACACAAAAGAATGGAAAAAGGAGGGGAAAGAAGGGGAAGGCGTATGATGAAGACGCTGGTGCAAGCGAGGAGCACTTCCTGCTGTGGGCCAACCCTTTCCTGCAGAGCTACCTGGCAGCAATTCATCTGTCTCTGTCAAGGTACGTGTTTCTTGATCAGAGGAAAACTGGCCTTTTCCAGTATCTCTGTTGGAGTTATGTGGATAAATGCGGTGCTTGATGGGTAGAGTGTACCCTTGAAAGACCTCACACGAAAGACTTCTACTTTTTACTGCTCTGAATTCCCCTGACTCACTCTTACTTTCTCTGTCCCCAGGACCGTGACGGACCGGGCCTTCCTCCAGACGCTCCCTTTCCACCCGCGCCAGAAGGAGCGTCGGCGGCCTCAGAGGGAGGAGGTCGATCTCACCCAGCGATTCGCAGTCGGGCTCCTGTTCCACGACGGGGCCGAGCTGCAGAGGCTCCGCTCGTCCCCGGAGACTTCCGTCAGAGACATGGTGGCCGCCAAGCAGGCGTTGGTGACAAGGCACCTTGAGGGGCTTTCCCACGGGGACCTGAGCCCCGCCCAAGTCCTGGAGGCTTGTCACCATGTTTACGAGGCCAGTTGCACGCACGGCGGCGGCGGCGGAGTGGGGGGCGGCGCGCGCCTAGTCGCTCACCTGGCCGCCAACCTTCCAGAAGTCCTGACGTTCCACGGAGTTCCGCTCACGCCGTCGGACGTGTTTGCCGTGAGGAACGTTCTCGAAAGGGGTGGAAGAGAAGGAAGGAGTTTCTGTTTGGATTTGGAGGATTCAGGGATTCAGATCCCGGGCCTCAGAGCTCTAGTCGGCCTAGACAACATCATTACGTACAGGTACTGGCCACCACTCACGCCTCAAAAAGTTGCCATTTTTTACACTTTCGTCACTATCTGCCGATATTTCCGATGTCAAACCACGGGTGTCTTGTAGGGCGTGCATCGCTGATGTCATCTCCTTGTGGGAGCAGCTGGAGCAGAGTGGCGAAGAAGTCCTCTTACGAGAGACTGTGTCCAAATTCAAGATCCACCCTCTGAAAGCCACGCGCGCCTGTCACGTGGAACACCTGGCCAAGCTGGTGCACTTACACGCGCGCAAGAGGCTGTCGCCCAGGTAACACCCTGCACGCACACACACACAGGGACTCACGCAGAAACACGCCCAGTGATGCTGTGCAGCACACAAACTCTTGTCTGTCTTTCCACCTGAAGTGTGTGCGTGTGTGTGTGTGTTGCATTTTATTGTAGTTCCAGCCAATCGGATTCCATCCTGTCCGAGGGAGTGCCAGCTGTCAAAGAGCTTCACAAGCTGGAGTTTGAGTGAGTACCTCTGACATCTGGCCTGATGATGATGTTGATAATGATGATGATGATGATGATGATATTTTTAACTCTCTTTCCAGGCTCGGGCCGGAGAAATGTGCCCCGGTTCTTTTGCAGCTTTGGGAGCTCCTGCCTGGTCTACAGAATCTCCAACACTTGGAGTAAATATACACACCAACACTTAGTAGTCCTCTCTCTGGGTTCATGTGCTTGTTTCAGGGTGTCTGACAGTGCCTCCCCCACCCCCCCCACCCTGCCTCTAGTATGGAGAACAGTAAGATTGGGGACGGAGGAGCAGAGAAACTGGCCGATGCTTTGGTTCACCTTGGATCTCTGGAGATACTTAAGTGAGTGAAGCATGTTGACCCGTATCTCATCTCATGGCTGATAAAAACTAAAACTAAACTAGACTAGAAAGTAAAGCATTTTGTGATGTTTAGTCTCTCGCAGAACTGCATCGGCAACGAGGGTGTTAAGAAACTAGCAATCACACTGGGGGATCTACCCAAACTGCACGGCTTGAGGTATACATATTACACACACAACCCCCTCCCCCACAACAACAACACCTCCAGCTGCACATTGCCCACTGTATTTTTCACTTCCCTCTCTCCTCCCTCCATTTCCTTCCAGTCTCTACAGTAACGAGATTTCCGATGAAGGGGCCGAGAGCTTAGCGGCTGCCCTCCCACAGGCGCCGTCGCTCACGGACCTGGAGTAAGAAGCCCCCTTTTTTTCATTTGACACCTCAGTGTGAAAGTGCAGCGGCTCGGTGTCTTTCGCAAAAGCCCCCCCCCCGGGCAGAAAAATTGAAACGCACTCGATGAGCCAGTGAAGTTTCACGTAAATGTTGATCAGCTGATCTGTCGACGCGGTAATGAGACATTGGACGTGTGTTTCTTTTCTTGTTCGACAGCTTGGAGTACAACAAGCTGACAGACGTCGGAGCACAGAGTTTGGGAGCAAGTCTGAGAAACTGTAAAAAGATGAAGACTCTGAGGTGTGTTTACGTGTGTGTGTGTGTGTGAGACACTTCTTGCTGTTGTCCAGTTTCCTTTTAGAACAGTGTTTTTAAAGTAATATCTTTTTTTCCATCCCACCCTGTGCCAGGATGTGGAACCAGTGTATTCCATATGGAGTCTTTGAGAGACTTCAGCAGCAGGACCACCGGATCCATTGGCAGTAGAATGAGAAGCACTCACTGGAACAAAGACTGTGTGTGTGTGTGTGTGTGTGTGTGTGTGTGTGTGTGTGTGTGTGTGTGTACTTGTACTGTGTTTTAAACGCTTGTAGAAAGTTAAGAAGCACATTTGCACTGATACTTGAAAATATGAAATCATGGATTTGTTTGCTGTTTGCTGCGGCTTTAAATGAGACATTGCTTAACAATCACACGCACTTTAAAGTAAATGGAATGGATGTCGCAGGGTTTCATCTTTCCTTTCCTCTTTTTCTCCAATAGTTTTATATGTTTACAGAGTTTGATTTGTTGAGCACTTCTTTTGGCTTCCTTTTTTATAAAATGTCAGTTCTCTATTTTGATGCATGTTGTAGTGTTGTATGTCCAAACGCAGCAACACTAAGTTCATCATGGTACCTTATTTATATTTACGCCGATATGTGTTTAGAGTGAGGGCAGAACTAATTGTAATAAAATTATTTGAAAAAGTCATAATCAATTGCTTGTAGTGTGTTAAAGAAAATGAAGGATACAGTTCTTTGGGAGCTTTAAGACAAAAATTCAAAATAGGTACTAATTAAGAACTGAATAACAGTTCTATATTTAGTTAGTGTGACCATACTCTCAAATAAAGTCAAACGTATTCTTCTGTATTTAACTAATGTGAAATAGCTTCATGCCTTCATAACATCTTGGTAAACTTGGATACCAAAGATCACACAAATCACATCAGAATATGTCAAGTAGCGTATTAGTATAATTTTAGCGAGCCGACGCCATCTAGTGCACTAAGTGTAAAGTGACATCCAAGTTTAAAGCCTGAGATGATTAACATGTCGACTTTAAAAGAGGCAATAAAGGAAGTGACAAGAAAGAACATTCGCTAAAAGTTTATTAAATGCACATCCGAAAATAAAATTCTGTTAGGATCCAGAGCTTATTACAGAATGTGAACATCTGGAAGGGGGGGGGGGGGGGGCATGACTGGGTGTGGGTTGCCTGTTGATGATCAGGCACGGGGGGGGGGGAGGAGTCCTCACTAGAACCTGATGAGCAGTGTGGCATCATGCAGGGAAATGGCACAAACTGTCTCACACATGGTTGCCACCGGTTACGCACCGTCCATCTGCAGGGAGCCTTTCCTCAAACTCCAAACATGTTTCGCAATACATCTAACTATTGGTATCCTGAGCTTTGGTGTGATGTGAGGCCTGTTGTTATCTGACAGTCAGTCAGGTCTGGACTAACACTTGCTCAGAAAATGAAACGTGCGTTTGTGCTAATGTTTTTGGTTATTTGGTGAACGACAACCTCACTGCGATGACTGTTATGCAGGATTTGCTTATTCTTGTAGCGGTGTCGTATGCAGCACAAAATACTGGATTTTCTGTATTGCCAAACAAATGAATGTCTAGTAAATAAGATGGGCTGTTGGTGCTCTTCACCGACCTGCAGTACGTACAGTCCTCCCCCGGCTCACACGCGCCTGCTGTGGAGTCGCCTCAGTGCATAAAATCCATTCATTATTGCTGCCAAGGATACACATCTTATTAACAGAGTTCTACATCCACACAAACTGAACCGAAGACAGTGGATAGAAAACACGCAATCCAGATCATGCACGCCTCGTGGGGTTAGAGATACATGTGCATAAGACCTCAACTAATAAGATGATAATCGATCATCAGAAGGCCGACTGAATCAAATAAATAACATCCCTGGGTTCTTTAATAGTCTCGGCCTCCCAGCGATGAGTGTTTTGTAGGGCTCTCCTACACCTTAGTTGTGAAGTCCGGCTCCTGCGTCGGAGTCTTGCCAGCGCACCCAGCTGTGCTTCTGCAGAGGGCGCCCGTCCCCGAAGCAGACGTACAGGATGGGCGACCTCAAACGACACATCGCGGATGGCGTCTCAAGGACGCGCGAGCTTGCCACGCAGCGAAGCATTCTGCAGGACCGATAAAAGATTTGTGGTTCTTGTTGGAAAAGGAATGCAGCAGCCCTACAGCGGACCTCGTGTTCCCGCTCTGCGCCACGTCTTCCGGAAGGTCACACTCCTGGCGGGCCGTCCATCGCCGGTTCCCGCGTCATCCATCGCGTCATCCTTTTTTTCCCCTGATGTCCACAGTGAAGGACACGGAGGTCAGCGCGCTAGGATGGCAACAGACTGACGGACAGCTGATCGTCCTCCCGTGGGACCACGGAGCTGAATCTCTTCCTCTGGTGCCTCGTTTTGAGCCGAGAGAACCTGGAGCAGTGACCACAAAACAAAAAAAAGAGAGATAATCCAAAACATTTGATACATTTGACGTCAGAACATAATATAGAACCACTGGGTTGTTTAGTAAGGAGCATCCATAGTATTTTATTCTGACTTTGACACAGAAAGACCACGCGCCTTGTGTGCGCTGCTTACTTTTCCCACTGATGTTTGTCACCACATGAACACGACGCCGGTCCAATCTGTCCTTCTGGGGCCTGTCTTCACCGCCATTTAAAATTTAAAAAAAACAAAAAACTGGTCACTCCAGGTAGCCCTCGAACACATCCAGCTCCGTGTCCGTGTCATAGGGGACAGAGGCCGGATCGGACAGCACCCCGAGCTCCACCAGCGCCTGGTCCATGTCCTCGGGCAGAAACACTATCCCCACATTCAGGACGATGTACTCCATCAGGAAGGCGTAGTAGAGGATCAGGACGTTGACGAAGAACAGGCCCAGATAAAACATATATGGGAGCTTGTCCAACAGCGATTCTACCGAATCTAGCTGGGCATATGTTGGCTGTGTCATAGGTGGGAGGGAGAGCCACGGTTTGGGTTCCGGGATGTGTCACCGCTAGATTTCTCCCGGGGGGGATGCGCCGTCCATTTCGCCTCGTCCCGAACCTGCGAACAGCGATTGAGAGGCAGCTTTTAGTGCCGTGGTACCCGGAAGGTCCCGGAGGAAACGACTTCAGCGAAAGCTCGGGTTAAGTGCGTAACTTTCGTTGGGTAATAATAAACCGGCGGACGGTATTAAAATACCGCGTCAGCGAGCTCGGCGCATTCCTGACATTCGTCTTTCGGGTTTGCGGAATTCACGCCATGCCAGCTGGCCCGGGCTAAAAACAGTAGCATGCGATGCTAGGGGTGAAACAAAAAGCAAGCGTTTCTGTAAGTCAAGTCATTTGGAGTTTTTCTTGTAAACACATCCGTACCGGGAAATACGAAACATTCACGAAAACACGCTTCTGACGGTGCTTTCGAAGCTAAACGGCCATTCTCAACATTTTAGCCAACTAACATCACAACAGTCCCGGGCCACAACACGACACCGGAAGCGGCGGCCGTTGATTGGCTCGTAGATTGGCAAGCTGAGTCGTGATTGGTCTCTGAGGTGTCGATCCCTTAACTGGGCCCGACGACGGGACGTGTCGCTCGCTTTAAGCGTCACGGCCTAACCCGGAAGTGGCTGGTGTAGTTTTCCAACCACTGGCTTCCTATGCTGTTTAGAAGTGAGGAAACGTCAACTCCCAGACAAACCATTCGCAACGGCTATTACGTAATGACCCGTCTGCGCTAATATCACCTTCTGTTTGCTAAGTAGCTATCCGTACGGGAATGTGGGTGTTATGTATCGATGCGGACACTAACGTTAGCAGAATAACGCGAACAGTCGAAACGGTACACCCCTTACAACCACAACCATGTTCGGCCGTTCACGGAGCTGGGTCGGAGGACCCGGGAAACCGAAAAATATCCATTCTTTGGACCATTTAAAGTGAGTAGGTTGTATTAGACATGCTAACGTTAGCCTGTATGAATACATCCACCGGTTGAGAACGACTGTCAACATTATCATTAGCTTGGTTGCAAACAGATAAAAGAACATTTTTTAACTAATTGTAACTGCCCATTCCGCTAATATAATGTATTTGTTGTTTTAATTATTTTTTTAAGCTAGTGTTACTAGCTAGCGTTAGCTGTTAAGTTAGCCACTTAGTAGAAAAATCCCCTCTAATACAGAATTGACTTTAAATATTGCACAATAGTCAACTGACCAGCTAAACAACTGCGGTGTCAAATGTAGGGACTTTATTTGGGATTGCTTTTACAGTGCACGATTTGGCGATTAATCGTTTTAATAACTCTTAATAATAACTTTATTACATCCAGATTGTATTTTACTATTACTTTGTTCCACTCATTTTCCTTCTATGTATGTCGTTCCACCAGGTATATGTACCATGTCCTGACCAAAAATACCACAGTGACCGAGCACAACCGAAACCTTTTGGTGGAGACCATCCGCTCCATCACAGAGATCCTCATCTGGGGAGACCAGAATGACAGCTCTGTATTTGAGTAAGTCCTAATTAATGTGTTTTTGACAGATCCCTTACCTGTAACTGCTAATATGCAGATGTGACTGCCGCGTGGAGAAGTGACAACTTTGGATTTCTTATCATGCATGCAAGGTTTTCCCACTCTTTAAGAATCTATGCATTTTAACATTAAATTTCCAAACCATTTTCAACGGCAGAAATGAAATGTGTAACTCCACGTATAAACAGGAGTTATTATTTTTATTTAAAAAATATATATATATAAATATTTCTCTCCCTCATCCAATAAGTTCCATTGTGTCCGTATAGTATGGGTCAAAACTACTAGTCCACAAGGAAGATAATTATCTTTCTCTTTGATTATTCTATTATCAAATCATCATGAACTGGCCCCTGTACGTGTCGATGAGTTCCCTCTTGTATGTGTTCAGTTTCTTCTTGGAGAAGAACATGTTTGCCTTCTTCCTGAACATCCTGCGTCAGAAGTCGGGGCGCTACGTGTGCGTCCAACTGCTGCAGACTCTCAACATACTGTTTGAGAACATCAGCCATGAGACTTCCCTTTGTAAGTATTTGAATCAACACCAATAGATAAATAAAGTATGTGCTGCAAGGCATTAGATGCCCATAGTTACTGCTAATACAGCACTGTTGTATTCAATTTCCCTAAAATCGGCATGTAGATGTGTACATTTTTTCAAATGCATTTTGAAGCCCAAGCGATGCGAGGCGTGTTGCACGGAATTTCTTTTTTTAAATGTACCATGCAAAGCAGCAAGCTGCATTTCTGTTGTTGCTAAGCAACCGTGGACTCAGCAGAGGCTATGCTGGCATGTATACCGGCGCTGCTACCTTTATATAAAGTAAGCAAGGTTTGCCTTTTGGTCAATTCTAAATGGATTACAATTCTATCTTTGATATCTATCTTTTCTCATATTCGCTGTAAAGTAAAATCAGTAGTCCGGCCTCCTGTTGATCTGATGGAAGAAGAGCAAACATCCCCTCTAGACGTTCAGTGTGTCAGGCTCCTGGCTGGCCCTAAAGAAATATTTTTAGTCATTCTACAAAATCTCTTCTTCCTTATAACATGCGCTGTGTGAACAAGTCTCTTCTCTTCTCAGATTACCTTTTGTCAAACAACCACGTGAACTCCATCATCGTCCACAAGTTTGACTTCTCGGACGAGGAGATCATGGCCTACTACATCTCCTTCCTCAAGACTCTGTCGCTCAAGCTCAACAACCACACCGTGCACTTCTTTTACAACGAGGTGAGGCTTAGATTAGAGGGATGGAAAAAAGTCAATGTGGACTGTCATTGTGCTCTTTATCACAGAACGGAAGGAACAGATTTAATATTACAAGCTGAGAATTAAGGTGAAAATAATAGCAGCTTGCTTATTACATCAATAACTAGTACTTTACTAGTTTATTTAATATTCTTATTGGTGCATGTTGTTGTGTTTGTGTGTGTGTGTGTGATGATGGCAAACTAAACAACTGAGCTGATGACATCGATGTTGGCCCTTAATGCTTTAGCTGTAGTCCTTCCATTGGCCCGTGTGTTCTGGGTAAAGCTATCTATGTATTGTCCATGGCTGCTTTGCTGATGCCAAAACCAGATCCATGTGTTGTTGATCTGAGAGTATTTATATAGGTTTGATTATCTGCTATTCATTTTTTTGGTAAATATCTACTGTACTTAATTTGTAGTCATTTATAATGTAAAGATCCATAGAGAGCGCTATTGGATGGCTCATTGTTGGCCAGGTCTTTACTGTCAGATTTTCGCACCAGAAGTCCCACAGTTCTTAATTTACTGCGACCCCCCCCCTATCTGTTTCGGACCCTTCAACTGTGATTGGCTGGGGGGGGGGGGGATCTGGTTGGGATCAGACGCTGGAACAGAATCCAGTAGCTGCTTTCTCTCTCTCACTCTCTCTCTCTCTACCTCTCTCTGGTCGTTTGACCTCACCGCAGCGATGCGATTCAGTGCCTTGCTCACCGGCGCCCCCTCTCTGTCTCCCACACACAGCACACCAATGACTTTGCCCTGTACACCGAGGCCATCAAGTTTTTCAACCACCCCGAAAGCATGGTTCGCATCGCTGTCCGAACCATCACGCTCAACGTCTACAAAGGTGAGTGCCGGGATCCAAGTGATGCGCTGATAAGCTGTCGTTTCTTTCCCTTCCTCGGAGGTGTTTCCGAAGGTTTAGAGCGGCACTGGTCAAAGGATTTGAGGTGTCAATGAACCTATTAGCAGGTGTCAGTGCGGCTCTACTGGATTAAGAGTGCATCCTGTGTCTTCACAGAAATACCATCTGCCATTAGGCACGTGTCTTTTCTGAGGATATCTCCTGCAGCAAATCAACAAGACAGACTAAAAATTCAAT
Source organism: Pungitius pungitius (assembly GCF_949316345.1). NCBI lineage: Eukaryota > Metazoa > Chordata > Actinopteri > Perciformes > Gasterosteidae > Pungitius > Pungitius pungitius. The sequence goes on from NC_084911.1 coordinate 1,976,060, forward strand.
AAATATTTGCTCAGGACCAGACGGAGGAAAGCTGTTAACCTCCAGCACTCTCATAAAAATGTGTAGAGATGGCTGCAGCTGTGGCTCCAAACACATATACACATATTGACTGTAACCCTCGTGGTCAGCCAGCAGAAAATGATCTAATTAGATGAACTTATCATCTGTTCCGGGCGGTTACAATGTGCAGCGTTCGAGGTCGCATCACCGTGAGAAGAATGTGCTGAGAAAATTCTGAACCTATTTGGGTTTGATGCTTCCTTGTTCCTGTGCTCACGGCAACGATCGATCTCCCGGAAGAGATTGAATCCATCAACTGCCCGGATCAATCAAAACACCGTAGCAGTCAAATGATATTGTATAATTATTTAATTGTACTGTAGTTGGTCTCTTGTAGACACACAACGTGATATCCTGGTATTAAGTTTAATCTTATAAACATAGTAAATCCGTTGCCAGATGGGCCATTGTTTGCAGTTGCATAAAGTATTCCTGTGACCCCCCCTCCCCCCTCCTCCCCTCTTGGTCACACATTAACCCAGTCTCTGTTTCCTCCTCCTCCTCCTCTTCCTCTTCCTTGTCGCCCCGCCCTCTGCGTGCCCCATCTGCCTAACTCCAGTTTCATGTAAGTTGGTTCTATTCATTCAGTCTTGGTTGTTGTTTTTTTAGGGCTCGATATCATCGACATGTTATTTTAATTTATTATACCTTCCATTTGTTGTTTCAGATAAAAACATTTTTTTAAAGGTAGATTTGTCAGTAAGTCCTTCTGTGTTTTTCTAAAATTGTTGATTTCTACTTATTAGTTTTTTTTTAATCTGTTACCCGTCATCAGTCATTATATGAGATTCAGTCAGTTCCCCGCTTAACTCACCACGTCATTAAGAAGGAGCTCATTTGTTTAGATCTCAAGTCTGATTTCAACCCGTGTGGATTGGTTTTGTGAAACAGTCATCTATTATTTGCATTTATTCTAACATTGAAGTGTAGGAGTACCACAAAGTTCTGGTGTGACATCATCGAGCCTGGATATTAATCCTGACCCTTTGACCTCTCCAGTGGACAACCAGCACATGCTGCACTACATCCGAGATAAGACCGCCGTCCCGTACTTCAGCAACTTGGTGTGGTTCATCGGCAGCCACGTCATCGAGCTGGACAAGTGTGTGCAGACGGACGAAGAGTGAGTGTGTGTGCTGCGCTCCTCTGTGTGGTTCTCCCCCGTGTGGCCTCTAGGGGGCGTCCCCGCCTCTAGCTTTAATCCCTTCCAAGTGCCGGTGGTTTGTGTTGCGTCACACTTCTACATATATATATACATATATATTTCTCCTCTGGGAACCAGACATCGGAACCGGGGGAAGTTGAGTGACCTGGTAGCCGAGCACCTCGACCACCTGCACTACCTGAACGACATCCTCATCATCAACTGTGAATTCCTCAACGACGTTTTGACCGACCACCTCCTCAACCGCCTCTTCCTGCCCCTCTACGTCTACTCTCTGGTCATCCCTGAGACGGTACGGGACCCCCCCCCCCCCCCCCACACCGCCACCACCACCGCGTCTCTCGCTTTACCATCTCCGCTCCACGTAGTCGCGTCGGTGATGCTTCCTCTATTTGTTTCCAAAATTAAGCACATGATGCGTTTTAACACCTACGCAAAATGTGTCAATGAACAGTTCGGGGAAACGGTTTCATTTTAGCTGCATCTTTTATTTATATTTATTATTTATACTTCTTTCTGGTTTATGCATTCTGTTCAAAAGTGGTTAATGAATCCGTCCCTCGTCTGGAGTGAAGTTCTGATGACGAACCACCATCACGGCTCAGCTCATTCTTCAGACAGTGTTTTGGGAACGCAACACAAATCCAGTTGTTCCTGATGGAAAATAACTAAGAACATCAAAAGTACTTCTCTTGACACACAGAACCACTTTGGTCTGCTTAAACATCTTAACTGTCGAGACAGACGAGGTCACGACTCCTTTCCTTTTCTAACGTGCTTCAAACGCACTGACCGACTCCATGTGTTTGTTCCTTCAGTCCGAAGAGCGAAAGATTAACGCGCAGGTGTCCCTCTACCTGCTGTCTCAGGTAAGCGCACAGACACCCTGAACTGTGTTTTTGTGTGTGTGTGTGTTTGTGTGTGTGTGACTCCTTTACTGTGGTTCAAAGTTAAACTCCAGAGTTTGTGTTCCAGGTGTTTCTGATCATCCACTATCAGCCGCTGGTCAACTCCCTGGCCGAAGTCATCCTCAATGGAGACCTGTCTGTCTTCACCCCACAGACAAAGTATACGGTAAGACACACACGCGCACACACACGCGCACGGTGCAAACCAACTGTACATTGTGGACAACGAGAAGACGTGACCAGGCGACCGCATGGATCCGTGCACACTGATGGACACACACACAGACTGGAGTTGGCTTTCTTGGTGTCGCGGCAGCGATTTTTCTCTTTTGTTCTCGTGTTCGTCTTTCCTCCCCGTCTCGCCCCCTGGGGCCTCCTCTGAACGTCTCCCTTTGTGTTCTCGTCGAAATGTTATTTCCCTTTTCACTTTGATCCCTTCTTTCTACCTCCCCCCCCCCCCTGATCTTCCCCATTTGGCTCCCCTCAGCTCTCGTCTCTTCCGAGTCCCTCGGCCTCGTAGTTTCTTCTTCTTCTCCCGCGTTTTCGCTTTCTCCCCCCCCCCCCCCCCCCCCCACACACACCTCCTTCCTCTTCTTCGTTTTCTGACCATGTGTTTGTAAATCCAGGTGGGTGTGCTGAGCTCGTGAGTGTTTCTGAGAACTCGTGTGGCTGTTGTTAGAAGCGGCCCACCTCCTCTCCAGTCAATGTGAGTTGAGGCGCGATGTCTCGACGCTGTCGGTCTACCGCAACGCTGCCAGCGATTCATTCAGCTGTTCTCCTCGCTGTCTGTGCAGCTCGAGGCCTTTGATGTGCCGCGCGAGTACAGCCGGTTCCCAGAGACGGGAGATCATAGTAAATACATAGCCCCCCCCCCCCCCCCCCCTCTGGATTAGAGGATATTCTACCAAACAGACCTAGTTTTACCGCCTGGTGTTTTTTTAATTTATTTTTTTAGGCTGGTAATCCGGTTTCTGCTTCGGCTCCTGTGTTCACCTTTCTTTCATCTCTGGTGGAGCTTTTGATGTCTGGCTCAGGCAGCACCACAGAACAGGCACCGGTCCTGTGAAGCGAATCAGCGCCTTCCTCCATTTCTGTGGAAAAGGCCTTTTTATTAATCCTGATGTGGACAAAGGGCAAAGTTTTACACAAGTACGCTGTTTTTTTTTTGTTTGTTTTTTTTACATGCGTCATTGATCGTGTAAACGGCTTGTTTCTGCCACATCACAAAGAACTCTTGAGTTTTTTTTTATTATAGATGGATGGTCACATGTTTCTGTGCAGGTGGTCAGGAGGTTCTTCCTGTTTGTCTGTGATGTGGCAGGAAATTAGGTCACATGATGGAACGTTGACAGCGCCGGCTCACCTAACCCAAATCTCTTTCCTGGAAGTAGTTCTTTCTTTTTTTTTCTCTATTTTGTGCACGTGTTTTCTTGCAAGTGCACCAGTTACATACACAATGTCATCGTTTGCATGTCGGTTTGTGTGTAGTTTAACTTAACCGCAGCGTTTTAACTTATGTCCATTTGTAAGAACCACTTTGCCCTGCAAGTGGTGGTTTTCTTTTCTTTTTTTTTTCTTTCTGGGTGCCACATTGTGTACGTGTGTGTGTGTGTGTGCGTAGGTTTCTCTTACACGCTTGGTGACCTGCATCAGTTTCTCAGCATACGCTCAGAGAGTGAGCGGTTTACCAGAACATAGTCAGCTAACAGGTGCAACACACACACACACACACACTGTGTTGTTAGCATTGTTCTGTAGTCACTGCTAAGTGCTCAGTCTCTGCAGACCGAGTTCTCGACGGAAAAACCACCTTCCATCTTAGCTACATCCAGCTATACTCTCTAGTATTAATACTACAGAGTATTAAACTTGGATCCTCAATAAATAAATGTGTGTGTTTCTCTACTCTGTTCTCAAAAACGGGTAACCATGGTGACCGGCATGTTTTCTTCTTGTAGCCAGTCTCCAGCCAGCAGATACTTTCCTCTTTTCATTAAGTCTAAAAGGTGAAATAAAAATGCAAAATCACACACATTTTTTAGGGCGGCCTGGATTTGGCTCGCTGACCTAAAGTCCAAATCACACCATGTCTATTCTGAAGGTCCATATTTCATAAATCTCCACAAACATTTCCCGTCTTCTTCCTCGGCTGCAGCCGTAGCTTCAAGGTCACAATGATCAGTATTCTGAGGTCATTACTCAAAGGTCTAACACTTTTTGGGCCTTAACCCAACAATGAATATGCCGATTATGACAATCTGACACAAATGTCTAACCAGATGTGTTGACATGTGGGACAGAGGTCGATGTGAGCCGACTGGTCCACACGAGCTCACCTCACCACCTTTTAGTGATACAATTAGTGCTACAGTATCAGTAGATCTATTTGTAGTGTGATTCTTGGGTTTTACTGGAGGTCAGTGCTGACATCTCTTCTTGGCATCTTATCACCAACAGCTGCTTCCTGTGTGTATATCTGCATGTTGCTGTAGATTTGAGGGTTGTGTGTGAAAACTGGGTTGCTTTTAGTTCCTGTGTGTGTGTGTGTGTGTCTGATAAGGTGCCCGGGGGGGGAGGAAGAGGCTTTTGTGTGTTGACCAACAAGGATTTACTGTAAGGCTCTGTGGTTGTAAGCCTGTGCGAGGAGATGCAGGCTCATCGGTTATTAGTCTTTTTTTTGTCTTGTATGCACCTTTGCCGGTAAAGGGGGGGCAGTGACGCTGATGCCTGGAAACCGAAATGTGTTTTTCTTCCTTCTTTTTTTTTTTCTCGGTAGACCATGCGTTGACTCCAGACTATCAATAACCGACTGAATCCACTCATTTTCTTTAGACTTTGTAGTCAGCACATACTCTGAGGGATTGTGGCGCCTTCGGTTGTTTGAGTTTTTTCCATCAAAAACATCTTTTCGGGAACTTTCGTCCCCACAAGAATGAGTTCAGACAAAATGTAGAGCTGATGAGAAAGTTCTGTGCCCCCCCCCCCCCCCCCCTCCCCCCCTCTCTCTCCTTCTCCAAACCCCAGGCCAGTGCGGGAGGTGTGCGTCGCTTCACCAAGCCCTCGGAGTCTCTGGAGCGCTCCCTGGAGCTGTCCCGCCATCGCGGGCGCAAGAGAACTCAAAAGAGGCCAAACTACAAGAACCTGGGCGAGGAGGAGGAGGACGAAAGGCCCGGGGGAGGTGGAGGAGGAGGAGGAGGAGGTGGTGGAGTAGGAGGAGGAGGAGGAGGAGGAGCGGAGGAGGGCTGGGACGAAGAAGGCGGCGAAAGAGAGGGCGGCCGAGAGAGGGAGAAGGGAAAAGGTACAGAGGGAGGAGGAGGAGGAGGAGGAGGAGGTGGGAGTTCTAAGGGAAGCAGAGCGAGTGGGGAGACGGCGGAAGGTGAGTGTGTGTGTCTCACTGGGCTCAGCGGTACCGGGCTACGCCTCCAGTCTTTTTTTTTTTCCTTTACTGCCATCAATCAGACACCGTCTCCCATGATGCACCTTGGTTACCCATCAGCCACCACGGCAGCCGCCCTCGTCTCAAAGCAGAAAAGAGAGAAACCAAGTGTTTACATGACTTTTTATTTTGAGTGTGTTTCACACTCGAGTCTCGAGTTAACGAATCCTCACCAGTACGAGTCTTCTATTTGAGCGAGAAAAATGCAGAAAGCAAATGCATGTGACCAAAAGTTCCTCTTTGGATGGTTTTGAGATGAGCCCCTCCCTCCCACCCCCCACCCCCCCCTCACTATATTTTCCCCATGGCAACCACTGACCACAGCCGACGGCCCATTTCCACGATGACACACCATCCATCCTGTGCTCCTCACCCCTCCGCCTGTCTCTCACTCCTGCTCGTGTGTGTGTGTGTGTGTGTGTGTGTGTGTGTGTGTGTGTGTGTGTGTGTGTGTGTGTGTGTGTGTGTGTGTGTGTGTGTGTGTGTGTGTGTGTGTGTGTGTGTGTGTGTGTGTGTGTGTGTGTGAGATTGTTATTTAAAACTCATGATGACATATAAGTTTGAACACAACTACGTGGTGGGCTGCAGAGGAAGAGCTAGTTTCAGAATGACAAAGGTCTAATCCTGAGTGGAAAGATGACACCCACCATATTTAACTGATTGATTTAAATGTAAGATAAAAAAAAATAACCTTTTAGACAGAAGGGTGGCTACCTAGTGACATTCTAAACATCCTTGACTGAGGTATTGACTGGACACATTTGATCATTTATTGAACCAGCAGTGAGAGTAGAAAGCACGTCAGACAGAGCGTTCACATCCGCTGGTGACAGCAGCTCATTGGTCCCTCATCGCCGTGACTGCTGAGGAATATCTCGTACGCATGTAAGGAGGTACAAAGTGTGTGTGTGTGTGTGTGTTCTCACAGAGATAGAGATGGTGGTGATGGAGAAGTGCAAGGTGTCGGATCTGACGGAGCAGAACATCACCGACGAGGAGAAGAGCGCCGCGGCCACTCGCACGCACGCGCACAGGAGCAGGTGAGCGCCCGCGTCCAGGCACTGATGGAGCCTCCCATCCTACCTCCCTCCCTCCCTCACTCCTTCCTCCCTCCCTCTGCAGACCGTTCCTGGACATGGTGTACAGCGCCCTGGACTGCAACGAGGACGACTACCACGCCCTGTTCGTCCTCTGCCTGCTCTACGCCGTCTCACACAGCAAAGGTGGGCCCCTCTCCTCGTTCCTTCTCGGTGGGTTCTAGTGTGGACGCCCACGGTGAAGGTCCGCGCGGACCTCCTCGTGGGCGGTCCGGTTTCTTTCCTGTCGGCTGTTGAGGAACTGAGGGTCTCCCCCAGGTTTCACCATAGTGCAGTAATTCATATATTCAGACTTCAACACGACTGGCAGTAACTGTTTTAAAGAGGTTTTCATGTAACTATGAAGTAGGATGTAGTTTGTGTTGCTGTTATTTGGTGCACATTGTTTAAATCAACACGTGCCAAATGAAATTAAGCCTCCCTCTATAATATAATACACAATTAACGCTCTAAAATAGAGTTGATTTTCTCTAATCTCTAAAACGGTGCACGAAGCACATGATCCATAAAGTCACTTTGCTGCGAGTTATGCACATTTGGAACATTCTTTAATCTGAGAATCCAGGTTGATTGAAACTCAGATTATTTTCAAATCGACCCGGAACTCTTCATCTTTTTCAATAAACAAGTCACATCACAGCATTCGTGTCGGTGCCACCGAGCGTGAAAGCGCTCGCCTCTGAGCCGGGTCATGTGGTCCGCAGGAATAAACCGAGACCTGCTGGAGCGGCTGCAGTTACCAGTTCCAGACCAGGAGAAGAGCTGCTACAGCCTGGTGCTGGTAGAGCGACTGATCAGAGCCATGAGCCACGCAGCACAGCCGGGTAACACCAACACGCGCACACACACACACACCAACACACACACACTAACACACACTCATCTGCCGTGCATGGCGGTGCAGTTCCAATTAAATGACTAATTCAGTAAATCTCTGCCACATCATACACAAATTTAGACATTTTTTAACTTTTTTTTCCCATACATTTGTTCGACCTAATTTTTATTGACTTGACTTTTTATTTAAATATTTTTTACTTTTTTTCCATGATTTTTTTTAAACATATATATATATTTTTTTTTATTCTTTTGTCCACATTTTTAAATGGAATATATTTTTACTTTTATCTCCATAAAACATAGTCAACAAGTCCTCTTTAACACGTCTAACAACAGAAGAAGAAGAAGATGATTATTGACATGTTAGATAAGAACATTGTTTACATTATTCCATTCAATCTTTTGCTGTGTTGAGCCAATATGAAGAAACATTTCCTCACTACTTATTCATATAATTTCTCTGTGTGTGTGTGTGTGTGTGTGTGTGTGTGTGTGTGTGTGTGTGTGTGTAGATGGTAAAGTGCGTTTAGCCACCCTGGAGCTGAGCTGCCTCCTCTTGAAGCAGTCGGTGCTGTCTGGAAGCCGCTGCATAATCAAAGATGTGCATCTGGCCTGCCTGGAGGTACGTCACAATGCACCTTTGTGTTCTCATTCTTCAGGGAATTTAGTATTGTTTCCTCTTCTCTCACTTCAGGTTAATCCTCCACACCCTCCTTTTCTCCGCATTTCTCTTCTCTGTCTGAACAGGGGCTGCAGGAAGTTGAGGCCCCCGCGGTCTTTTTTTTTTTTTTTTTTTTTTCTTTTCTGAAAAATAATTCACTGCATTTAAAAGGGAATTGAAACCTGACATCCTAAAAAGCGGGTCATATCACGAGGGGTTCTCGCGCTTTAAGAATTTCCCACCTCCGACACGGCGTAACAGTGATGAAGGTGTTCTTTCCGCGGGGGCAGTGCCCCTCAAGAGAGAGTCGAGAGGCTTTCCACAAATTAGGATAATTAATTAATGTCAAAGTGTATTTTTCTTAACTGGCCTCTGTCCTCTGTGCAATCCAACAGCAACACAACGGTGAACAACAGTGTTTTGATAATGATGAAAATGATAATGCTATTATTCTGAGTTGACCCTCTCCCCGCTGATGCCATTGCTGACCAGTTACTCTCTGACAGCAGAGATTTGTTTTAATTTATTGATTGTTTTCACACATGGCTTCACATAATTTGGCGCATTGCCATCTGAGAAACAACTTTCACTCTGACGCCACGACTCTCTCCTTCCGTGGGAATCGAATAACCCGGCAAAACGCGCGTCGCAGTCAAAGGAAACAACCTTTCCGTAAGTGCTGTGTTTAGATTTAATGGGAACAAAGTAGTGGGCAAACCTCCCAACTCCAAATTTCAACCGTCACGTACACACAGGAAATCTCCAGCAAGTCATTATAGCAAGTTATTTAGGAGATAATTGCCTGCTGTGGAGCACATGGGAATGGCTTGATTGTTGTGCGTTTGTGTCACACGCCAGATGGCCCCGCGCTGTGTGTTTACGCCGCATGATGAATGTTTGTGTTTGCAGGGTGCGAGAGAAGAAAGTCTGCATTTACTGCGGAGATTCTACAAGGTGAGAGCGAACAGTAACACACACACACACACACACACACACCATTAACCTACATAAACACAAGCGCTTCTCTCCATCTACACACACACACACACACACACACACACGTATGTATTATTTCTGCAAAGTGGAAAGGTACAAGGAGGGAGGAACCAAGCAGGACAGCTCAGACCTTTCCTCTGATTGCACGGGTTGATTTCTGGGTACAAGTCTGAGCACGAGGAGCCTCCTCTGCTCCGCGGGGGGGGGGACCGTGCAGAACGTGTTCTCTCTGCAGCAACTGGCTTATTAGAACTAAAGCCGTTTCCCCGAAGGTGCGATGGGTAAAAGTGAAAGTGTTTCCAAACAAATTCCTTACAATCGGACGTTTGCACTCAAAGCGCTTTGAGTGCTTTCTGTTTCTCTCTGGATATCATTTCTGGAATCAGTGCCAGGATTCATCCAGCCGAGCGTAGGGACGTAACGTGTTAAAAACGATTTTAACTTCTTCCTCTTAAATATCTACAGTCAAAGAGAGCGAGAATCACTGTGACGCAAGTGTTTCTTTGTTTTCTTTTGTTTGAATAACAGAGTCTTGAGGTTAAGTGTTTGATAAATGAAACGGAAGAAAACCAAACTTGGTTGTTTCATTTAAGCAAGTGCTTTTCTTTTTTATAACCTATATTCTTTCTTAATATACGTACTATATAAGTATACATAAGTACTTGTTTTCCTCAATCCAATGAAATGTGCTTGAGATCACTGCATGATGAATTGCAAAAAGTGTTGTTTTAGATATATTACCAGCACTTCCTGTTTGCGGTTGTCTTCCATGAGAGAATTCCTCTCCCGCTCAGCGAGCCGGGCCTGTCGTCACGTCTGGTCCGCTGATAAGACGCAGACCCCCTTTTTTTCCCCCCCGATAAGCCGCTCGTGTGATGCGTGCGAAATATCAGATCAGATCAGATCAGCGCGAATCCCACGGAAAGCTGAACTATCAGAAAGAATGCGTGAGAGAAGCTGCGCTCGCATGCGGCGTCGCAGAGAGCGAGCGATGAGTCAGCTGAGCGGGAGATGCAGACACGGAATGTGTGATGATGAAGTGAAGGGAACCGTCTGGGCGGGGCGTTTTTAATTCACAGAGATATATTATTCAACATTCTTCCTACTGGCACCGATTATTCTAATATTATTAATACTATAATGTTGCTACTGAGGCTCTTCATGCACAAAGCAGCTTTCGCCTCCTTTTGAACCTTCTTCTCCTCCTTCTTCACCCCCCTGGTCGCAGGGCGAGGAGATCTTTCTGGACATGTTTGAAGACGAGTACAGGAGCATGACGGTCAGTCGGGTTTATTTTTTTCCACCAGCTCTCGGCGAAGCTAATCGTTGGCGCCGCTGCGTGCTCGCCTGTACTCATGTTCTCGTGTGTGTGTGTGTATGTGTGTGTGTGTGTGTGTGTTGCAGAGTAAACCGCTGAACGTGGAGTATCTCATGATGGATGCCTCCGTGCTGCTGCCCCCCACCGGTACCCCTCTGACCGGCATCGACTTCGTCAAGCGGCTGCCCTGTGGGGACGTGGAGAAGACGCGCAGGGTACGTCCCCACGACGCGGGGAAGTCGGGTCTTATGAAACATAGTCGACCTTTTTAAATACTCGTGTGGCCTATTCCTTCCTCTCCTGTTCTTTTTTTTTTTTTCTTTTTTTTTCTCTCCATTGGTTGGTTGTAAACTGTCAGTTGACTCCCAACGTGACGAGTCGGGCGCTTTACGTGTGTCTCTCTGCGCAGGCGATCCGCGTGTTCTTCATGCTGCGGTCCTTATCGCTGCAGCTGCAGGGGGAGCCTGAGACGCAGCTTCCTCTGACCCGACCCGAAGACCTCATCAAGACCGACGACGTCTTAGACCTCAGTGAGTCGCACACGTTACAAACCCCCCCCCCCCCCAGACCGGGGGGCCTCAACAACGCACACGCAGAAACGTTCACGACCACAGTGTGTGTGTGTGTGTGTGAGATAACCTGAACGGTCTTCTTACTGTACACAGGTGTGTCAGGTGACGTGGTGGAAACTTGCGTTGCGGTTAGCTCTGCCGAGCAGGATGTCGCAGCGTGACGACGCCGTCGCACATCTGCACTCGTTGTGTGTTTTGTTTAATTGCTGACGCGCGCGCGTTTCTGCAGTTGTGACAACATTTAACACAAATACAAACGCCTCATGCGACGGGCGCTCGGTTGGCCGCCTGCTTACCTGTCGCGGTTTGTGTTAAAAAAAAATGTTGTTTTTAAACACAAACTTGACACGTTGCCTCAATAAAGGCTGGATGACCTCAGTCTAAATGTGCTGCCGTCATCACTCCTTCCTGCCATTGTGTAACTAGAGAAAGCTCGGGCCGGTCGGCGTAGGTCACAGGTCATCGCTGTGTGACGGAAGTGACACAGACGCGTCGCGGTCAGGAGTGACAGTCAGTGGTTGAGGAGCAGAGGGGAGAACCACTTCTCTTCTTTGAAATTCTTTTGAATGTCATTCTGATTAGCAGTCAGACACACGAGGTTCCCCACAAATTCCCCAGAGTGACATCCAGTATCTATATTATGCATAAAGAAAGTTTTCTGTCCTTTCACACATCTTTTTTTTTTTAATTCTGCTTTTCTATTTCCACACTTTCTCTTACCACTGAACTTGTAAATGTTGTTTTTTGTACTGTTAATTTTTTTATATTTAGTGTCATCAGCATCACTTCTTCGAATCAACCTTTTGCTTTGTTATCACATCATCTGTTCAACCTCATGAAAGTGCTCTGATGAGTGGACCAAACCATTCAGATACAGTTTTCTGTAGATGAGCCTGTCTGTGGGCTCGTATCACAATATTATATGTTAACACATTATTTCTCATTGATTTTCACCTTCACAGCGCATTAAAAACAGCCCCAGTTGGTACCTCCGGTAGTGTTTTATGCAGGAGGTAGAAGGTACTTTATAGCCTGAGGGAACAGAGGCTTTCTTTGTACAGCTTCCACCTGACAGCCCCGCGTCACATCGTGATCCTGGTCGCGCATCGTTGCCATCGGCAACACTTTAGGCCAAATTCTCAGTGGCGTTAAAACCTGCCCGAGGGGCCGTGGCTCAAACTAAATGCCAAACCGCCGGTGTCAAATCGGGTCGTCATCCGTGTGTCTGGCAGTAGGTGTTGTGGTGAAGTGATGTGGGCTCATCGTCTCTTCTTCATCATCCTGCCAGACGTGTGGGAGAGACGTCTGTCCTCCAGGAGGTCAAAGGTCAGACTGATTGCTCGGGGTGGGCGGTCGATTTGAGCTGCTTTTTTGTGTTTGTTAGAACCCCCCCCCCGCAAACCAAACGACAGGTGTGCGTTTCCCTTTTGGTGAAATAAGGTACAGTCGTAAACAATGACTTTGGTACAATGCTGCATTTTCCCCAGATGTTTCTTTTTGACTGTGACAACAGGAGGCTACAGCTGACATTTCACTGTTGTCCTGACACCGAGTGCTGTTTGCAGGAAGTGGTGTTGACACTTAACCGGTTATAGCACAAAGTACACAACTTTTAAGAAGATGCCACACTTTCTTCACCACTCCACTTTTAAATCTTGCTTTACCAAGTATTTCAATGATAAGTCATTATTATTATTATTATTTGTTACATACTGCCTGTGCCTGTGTATATATATATACCCTATTATCAGTTATATTAAGTAGTTAAGTGTTATATCAGCCCATCTGTTTTAAGTTGGCTGCTGTCCAGCGGCTTCGTTGCATTCGTATTTTGCAACGACTTCTTTCTGAACAAGTTTGATGACTCATTTTAAGTGACACGAAACAGAAGCTCCCTCATTTTATTATTTTTTGCGTCAGTGTGAGATTTTATAGTTCGAGTTAAGCCACTAATCATTTATAAATATATATATATATAAATTAAAAGTACTTTGACCCGTCGATGACTCCTGTCCTGTCCGTAGACTCTTGTGTCATTAAAGGGAATCGTTCACGTCCACTGTGGAGTTTGGGGCCCAAACCGCTCAAGTCTGTCTATTTTTTTTTTTTTTTCCTTTCAGATAACAGTGACCTCATCGCCTGTATGGTGGTCAGTAAAGATGGCGGCCAGGCCCAGAGGTTCCTCGCCGTAGACGTGTACCAGATGAGCCTGGTGGAGCCGGAAACCAAGCGCCTTGGGTGGGGCGTGGTCAAGTTTGCCGGCCTCCTACAAGTGAGAGAAACCATAGAAATAAATACTCTATAGTCTTGTAATAATTGAGTGAAATGAGTAATGAGACCGCCTCCAGTCCCCAACCCTTCTACTGAAGTGAAGTCATGCAAAGAAATTCTTTATTTTGCATAATTTGCCATTAATAGTAACACAGCTGTAAGTGTAACTAGAATGTGTTTCCTTTAGCTATCGTTAGGGTTGGAACTCTAACGCCACCCCCCCTCCCCCCCCCCCCCCCCCCCCCCCCCCCCCCTCCTCCGCAGGACATGCAGGTGTCCGGCGTGGAGGACGACAGCCGAGCGCTGAACATCGTCATCCACAAGCCCAGCGCCAACCCGCACGCCAAGCCGCTGCCCATCCTGCAGGCCAACTTCATCTTCGCCGACCACATCCGCTGCATCATCGCCAAGCAGAGGCTGGCCAAGGGTCGCATCCAGGCGCGGCGCATGAAGATGCAGAGGATCGCAGGTGAGCGGCACAAAGGGCTGCCGTCACGCGACGTGTTAAAGTAACTAAAAGCAAACACTGAAAAACAGTGGAGAATCTGTCGCACCAAATCAAAAGCTACTCTCCAGCGATGAAATACTTTTCCCTGAATTAGTCCTTCCTCTCGCCTATTATTACCATTTTTACTCGTTGAACACTCCTTGCTGCTTCATCCTGGAAACACTGAATCACTTCCCGGTGTTCTGCTTCTTTAGAAATGTACACGGAAGTAATAACAAAAGACGTCAGGCATGACACGTCAAAGTCCCTTTGAACAGAAAAGTCAAGTGGCTTTGTGACCCCTCCCTGCAGCCCTGTTGGACCTGCCCGTGCAGCCCGGTGCGTCGGAGGTGCTGGGGTTCGGTCAGCCGGCCAACGCGGCGCCCGGCGCGCTGCCCTTCCGCTTCTACGAGCAGTCGAGGCGGGCCCCCAACGACCCCACGGCGAGCCGAGCCGTCTTCGCCTCGGTGGACAAAGTACCAGGTGACGTAGCGAGTCCCCGCAATCACGCTCACCGAATCCTGCTCCGTCAAAGTGAAACCGAAAGCGAGCTTGTGTTGGAGTCGAGTCGGTTGGAAGCTCAAAGTCGATCTCTGTAAATATCAGCAGTTTGATTTGATTTGGATGAATTAGTAGACGCATCTCAAGTGTGTTTACATACATTTTAAGTTTCTTTCTCGAGAGGTGTGTCCACACACTGTGTGTCACACAATGATCCAGACTCTCCTCGTGCCTTTCGGGGGGGCCGATGTGGTCGGGTGGAATCCTCTCCCAGCCGTGGTGTCACATGACTGAATGTGTGTGTGTGTGTGTGTGTGTGTGTGTGTGTCCAGGCTTTGCAGTGGCTCACTGTGCGTCGCAGCACAGTCCCTCGCCCCTCTCCTCCCCCTCGACTCCCTCCAGTGGGAGCGGGAGCACAGGAAGATGCGACTCTGTTACTGCGAGCACTGTGTCAGCTCAGAGCCCTACAGGTAGCTCACACACACACACACACACACACACACACACACACAGTACATCCACACTCCCTTCCGACATCGAGAGGCCCTTTTGAACTACGGGGCGCATCAGTCACATGAGGAAGCGCGGGGGACACTTTGTAGCCACAAGGAGCAGAAAACCTGAAAAGGGAAGTTGTCCTGATCCTGTGGATGTGACGTTGATGATTGTGTGTTGCTTTTGTTGTGTGTCCCTCCCGCTGCGCCCTTACACTCTAACGATGTAAGTATGCTGACGCGGTGCCCCGTAGCTCCCCCCCCCCCCCCCCCCACCACTAACGCACCCACTGCTTGTGTCTCGTGCACCGTGTCCACCCGGCACCTCCTTCGCCCCGCCCTCTGTGAACGGAGGAGGGAGGAGGGAGGAGGAGGAGGAGGGAGGAGGAGGGAGGAGGAGCTCGGTGAACACGCTGCCATGTTACCATGTGACTCAGTCCGTGTGTGTGATGCATGTGCGGTACCTGCATACTGTGCACCTGTGCGCTGACTTCATACGGTTCTCCTCCAAATGTTGATGCTCCTGCAAGCTTGCTGGCATTTTTCTTTGATGGCTTTTAATGGAACTTTTGAATTCACAATTGTTCGTTCACTTTGTTTCAAATGCAAGCTGCACATTTTTTCACCACTCTGCATCATGAACATGAAGCCACATCATTTCACCGCAGCGAGAGTCCTTACAAATGAGTTTTCACCTGCCTCCCTTTCTCCTCTAGATGATGGTACGTTCTTGGAGCACACGCCGCCCTCCCTCTCGGGCGGAGAAGGGGAAGGAGGAGGAGGAGGAGGAGGTGGCGGCGATGTAACGCTGTTCTCCTCTGCTCCCTCGGCACCAGTCCAGGCCCTCGCCCCGAGCCTCACCCCGGCCTCCCAGCCCACCATCTCCCTCCTGACCGACGGCGGCGGCGAGGCGCTCAGCGTGGAGTCGCTCACGCTGCTGCCGCCCGCCGGCTCGCCGCACCTCCATCCCTGCGCGGGCCACCTGCCCGCAGCGCACTCCCTCCAGAGGGCGGAGGAGCGGTCGCCGACGGATGAGGCAACGACGGCGACGGAAGAGGAGGCCCCCGCTGAGGAGGAACCGGGGGCAGAAGGAGAAGACGCACCTCCAGAGGAGACGGGAGACCAGCCGCGCGAAAGAGACGATGAGGAGAACACGGAGAGACGCGCTGAAACCCCGGACTCCCCAGAACTGGATTAAACACACACACACTCCTCTTTAAGCACGTCCCTCACACCCCGGAGGGCGGGGCGGTGTGGACGCAGCGTGAGACTCTTTTTCACTCTCAGAGGACGGAGGACGACTCACAAAACGGCTTGAAGCACACGTTGTGTCTCGTTGTGTTTTTAGTAAGCGTGTGTGAAGGCGCGTAACCAGCAACGTTTTCTACTCGGTCTGATCGATTGTTTGTAAGCTCAAAAACACACACACACACACACACACACACACACACACACACACACACACACACACACACTGTTTATCTGCACACGACCCTCATATGTTCTGTTCATGGTCCCTTCGATGCTAACATACAAACATGCTATACAGACAGTGCCTTTGAACCGCTGCCTGTCAGACCCGTTTGCAGCAACTGCCTCTGTGGAGGTGCGTGTGTGCAGGGGGGGGGGGGGGGGGGGGGCTCTATGATTCGGGCACTGGTTGGTGGTGTTTTCTACATTTAGCTCCTGTTTCCAGGTGTAGAGTGAGCACTGTCTGCACTCATTGGGGCTCCTCTTGTTCTCCATCGTCACCATCGATGCCGATCCCTTGGGTTGACGGGTTCGTACGCTGTTGCTTGAGTGCCGGTGAGCAACGGCCCAAACACGTCGGATTTGCTTTTTAATTTCCATTCTCGATCAGCTTCTTCCCCGTTTCCGACGTTCACCGCCTCCAGTGGTCGCATCGTCTGCGTTACCCACAATGCCGATCCACCGGTATAAAGTGGTACATAGCTGTTCATATCGTATGCAGTGAATAATTCACTGATTCATGTGTTCTCTGCATGAAGCATTTCAGCCCCCCCAAAAAAAAGCAAAATATTGTTTGATATTTTTAGACGTACAGATACAAAGTTGATTTGCTTGCGTAAATGAAGCGTAGTAAAACTCTGCAACCCCAACATCTGTTGAATGTATGTGCTGGTGTCCTCTCAAGACACTGACCTGAGAGCAGTGGCTCTAACCACCTAACTATCAATGAACCACCCAGTTTAACCAGCATAAAGCACAGCGCTTGGCTTCATCCCAAAGTCGGCACACGGCTGTGTTTACAACCTGGAAGGACCAGAAACGAAAGTGAAACTGCTGTGAGGTCAGTGTGGAGACGTCCTTTAATCGGCTCAATAAAGCTTTACTACTACCGCAATAATCATCAGCGCCTTCCAATGAGGGGAGATTTGGAATGTAACAACTCATCTCTGTTCAGATTGGATCCTTCAGATAAGATCTCATCGGTGCCATTATCTTAACAGCTCAAGTCTTAATGCGCGATCAGCTTCTTTTTTTTTTTGTTTTTTGTCTTAACTTTTCTCTACAGTCATCCACCGGTTTAGAAGGAGACGTTCAGAGTCTCGCTCCTGTAGATAGCAGAAGAACGACGGTGATGATCACTGTCCTGCTGCAGAAGCTCGGCACAATTCGTAGAGCAGCTTCCGATGGTTTGATGGAAGGTGGCGGCGTGTCCCCCGGTAACCATTGGCAACCGCTACCCTAACACCTCATGTCAAGCTTCCATTAAGTCTCTGAATGTAGTGTCTATATGTAATATGTTTATATGCTCTGTAAATGCTTTTGGCTTTTAAACCTGTAATTATTGTTGATGAACTGAAACAGAGAAATAAATAAATAAATAGAGAACTGCAATAAATTATTCTACTTAACACCCGTGGGGCTGCTGCATGAGTCGTGTTGTGTGCAGACACAAGAGTTTCCCCCCTGCTCTCATTTGAGTGGTTTCTTTTCCCCGTCTTCACAGAATCACACTCTGTTAGTAACAGCAGACGTGTTCGAGCAAGGAAACCACAGGATCTATTTGAAAGGAACCGCACAGACGCACACAAACACACACACACACACACACCTGTACACTACCTTACGGAGTGTGTGAAGGCCTCTCCCCTGAGATAATGATCTATCCCCCCTCCACACACCCAGATGTGTGTGTGTGTGGGGTACAAAGGGGTGACGTTGCATTTACACTTTCTTGCTCTGCTGCCTCCCGGAGTCCTCAGTCATCTTGTGGTCCTTATGTGTTGCTTTCATTGCGGTTCCTCTTCAAGGAAGTCAGGTTATGTGTGCGTAAACTTATGACTGGGTTCCAGGTACTGCAGCTAATGTGTGTGTGTGTCCTCTGTGCTTAACCACATTCTCAGCATTACATTGACGTTTTTGACTCCAGATGTTTCAGATTTGAAGATGTATGCAGGACTGTTCGGTTTCATACGCCCTGACTTTAATGGTCCTTCAAATGTCATGTTTACATCTCTATGAGGGTTTCTTCAAGATTACCTCAGTCTAAGTCCTCCCAGCTTCTGATTGGTTGGTGCGGTCCGACCTCTTCTCCTGCCCGTGGGGTCGAATACGTCCATTTTTACGCAAGACTCTCACTGAAATCGGCTAATAGCACAATCACAGGAGGTCCTACTTCACATTTCAATTCCTCAAACAGTCAGCAGTGTCTTGAATACTGAGAAGTAAAGAATGAAACCGCTACGTATGATTCACTCACCGCCCCCAAGAACACACACACCACTTGAATTCTGTGAACTCATTTACAAGGTACAGCTTTGAACATTGAGGTAGCCTTTAAGGTGTGTGTGTGTGTGTGTTCTCATCCCCTGCTCAGCCTTTACCTCAAGCTGAGATCATTATACCCTCAAACTAGTCAGGCTTTACCTGAATCAAATCTAGTGTTATATTCATTATGACTCAATTTTAACAAAAATTATGTTTTAAGAAATCCCCATAAAGATCACTGAAGGTTTGGTTTGGAAATGAGAAGTAGGGTACGCTGTCTGAAAAGGTGCCCCTTACGTGGACAAATGCCATAAAACAAAAACTATTTTACTTCCTGATGATACCATTTTGAACTTGAAGTAGTTTTTATCCTTTTGCGGCTCATCTCATCTACCCATGAAGGCGTGGGAGGTGGGCCAGATCGTGGTCGTCGCTATGGAAGCCCCCCCCCCCCCCCCCCCTCCCCCCGCGCCGAGGATCACGCTCGCTGTGTCTGTACGTTTGTCGCACTTTGTAGCTTTGGCGCTGTTCGCGTTAGCGGATAGTGCTGTTAGCCTGATTGCATTGTTAGCTTGAAAGCGTTAACTTGATATCGCTGTTAGCCTGAAAGCGCTGTTAGCCTGATATCGCTGTTAGCCTGAAAGCGCTGTTAGCCTGATATTGCTGTTAGCTTGATATTGCTGTTGGCTTGATAGCGCTTTTAGCCTGAAAGCGCTGTTAGCTTGATATCGCTGTTAGCCTGAAAGCACAGTTACCTTTATAGCACTGTTAGCCTGAAAGCACAGTTACCTTTATAGCGCTTTTAGCCTGAAAGCGCTGTTAGCTTGATAGCGCTTTTAGCCTGAAAGCGCTGTTAGCTTGATATCGCTGTTAGCCTGATATCGCTTCTAACCTGAAAGCACTGTTAGCTTGATAGCCGTGGCTCGGCTCAATAGCGGAGAGAGCTACGCAGAGGGTGCACTTCTTGGGTTGGCGACCGGCGAGAATAAGACAAGCAGACCGGAAATGGCGGAAAAAAATAAATTTCATGGAAGATGTTTGAGGAGAGAAACATCCGCGAGCTGGATGCTCCATAATTCAAACGAGATGGTGCAATCCATGTCACCTTGAATGCAGTTGAACTCTTCAACTTGTGGTTGAGACGAGAGGAAAGTGTCGTCAGTTTCTGCGGCAACGCAACAACATCTTGCCTGTAAGAATGTGAAAAAGGTGTGGTTTAGGGTTTGTGTTCAAACACCCATCACACCCCTCTGACAGAAGCTTAGTTTGTAAAGAACAGATTAGGCTTCGCTCCAAGGGAAAAGTGGCATGGGAAGTCAAACAAAAGGGTCGCACCAGGTCCTCACACCCGGACACGTGTCGCCGCACCCCTCAGAGAACGGTGGCTTTTCAGCCCTTTGCTTAAAGCGGCGTTCCCCAACCCGTTTTTTTGCCTCACGGAAGTTGGCAACAATGTTTGGACAATATTTTGCCGACCGGTCTTGGAGGTGTGGGGGATGAACACGACAAAATAACCAGAAGAGGGTTTTATTTATAAATAAAACCATTTTTTCAGAAAAAAGTAAAACGACATAAATAAAATGTATTCATTCTTTCTGTGGCGGGGGCCCGGTTACCAGATGGCCCCCGGACCGGTGTGCGGGTCTGCGGCCTGGTGGTTTGATACCTCTGGTTTAAAGGGCAGTCATCTCCCTTTCAACAAAGTCTCTTCTTTGCTGCCTTGGTGTACAGTATCAAGTGCCGTATTACTGAAACTGGAAAAAAAAAGAACTGTAACTCGAACCCTGACCTCGATCTAACACATCAGTCAAAACCACTAACCCCAAAAAGAATTTCCCACTTCCTCCTGAGGAAAGTTTTATGTGTCCCTGGTCCCCATTAGATTAAAAGCAAACACACACTCGTTATGTGTCACCTCTGCCACTGTTTCTGGTAAATGTGTGTGTTTCTAAGGGCAACAGCCCGTGTAGCCCCGCCCCACCTGTCACTGAAGCCTACACGGATGAATCACTGTGGTGACGATACTGTACGACAACGTGTCGCACTTCCTGTCTGTCTGGCCTATTGTCTGCCGGATTCACGGGGTGTGTTTGTCCCGCCCTCTCTATCTCTCTCGGCAGCCCCATTGACGCCCACCCCCTTCCACCCCCAAAGAGAAATGCAAGAAGTAACTCATAGCCCAGCAGGGTTAAGTTTAAATAAGTTTTATTTAAAACAATATTAAATCTGTTCTTGTATATGTGAATCATTCAAGACACACACGATATCTGCCTGGCAGACAGTAGGAGTAAGAGGAGTTGGGCCTCTACATACAGTACAATTCCATTTAATCAACATTCATGTGTGACATGTAAACATTAGAGTATTAAAGGTCTGCTACAAAAGGTCAACCCTGCCGGTTCCACAGCTCGGTGGCTTCGCCCGCCTCCAACAAGTCCACTCGGTAGAAGCTTGCGACGTCCTTCCACAATTCACTTTTAAATGTCCCCGCAAAATGTTTCCCCCGGGGAGCGGTCGCCGTGGACGACGGCGACGGCGGCTCCGACGCCATCACGGCGTCGGCGGGGCCCGTGTAGATTTCTCTTAGTGCAGCTTTTTCCAAATTCTCCTGCGGCCTCGAGACCCGAAGGCGCTCCGTTCTTGTGCAGGTGGAGTCTCTGGAGGTAACGTTCGACCAAGTCTCACGACGTGCCCAGCTGAACGCCGCCCGCGAACGTCTTTTGTGCCTCAGTTTGCAGCTTTCGGCCGCCAGGCAGGAAGACGCTTCAAGGTGTAAACACGGCGACGCCGTCTCAACCCCCGGCGAACGCCCATCCCGTTTTCCCGGTGAAAAATGCGTCCTTGAAATGAAAAATATTGCAATCCAAACTGTGAAATGGGTCATAGTTTGAAAGGGAACTCCAAAAGAAAGTCTTGGACCACGTGGGTGAGCGGCAGCGTCGCCACCTGGCTGCCGCCGCCGCACAGCTCCATGATGCGCTTCCTGCACAGCTCCTGCAGCGTCGGCTTCCATTTCCTGTACGGGAACCTCAGGCTCTTCTTGGGAGAGGAGGCGTAGTACTCCAAAAGGGCGAAGAGCGTCGGGAAGGAGCGCTCGTTGCCCGCCAGCGAGAACCTCTGCCGCTTGTAGTCGATGCGCACGCTGACCGGCCCGCTCTTGCCGTGGTAGGACAGCGTGAAGAAGACGTCCTTCTGCCGGCTGTCGCGGATGAGGAAGCTGCCCAGCGGGGCGTCCCGCAGCATGCGGTGGGCCTCCTCCACTCCCAGGGGGCCCCAGTAGAAGGCGCTGCGCTCGAGCTTGGACGCCGTCTCCGTGATGATCTTGCAGTCCTCCTTGCAGGAGAAGGTGGGGAAGTGGGTCAGATGCACCGAGGGGACGAACGCCGACCTCCGGCTCGGGTCGGCAGCGGCCTGCTGCTGAAGGTCCTCCGACTCCTTGGGGCGAGGGCTGAGAGCGGGCTCCCCGGACAGCAGGGAGGACGGGGACAACGATGATGACGAGGAGGAGGAGGCAGAGGAGGAGGAGGATGATGATGACAACGACAAGTTCTTGTCATGGCCTTCCACAGTGCTGTCGGCTACCATCCTACAGGGGAGAGCGGCCCCAGACCCTCTCCCATCTCTGACCACCACGCTGACATCCTGGGAGAGACGAGAAGGAACACGTTTAGCATCCGTTCATAAGCTCCAGTTCAGTGTACACAACGCGGACGCACAACTCTCCTCTGAGAGGAAAGAGTCAACGTGGGAGGTTAGAAAGTTTCCATGGAGTGCTGGTTAGTTCAATATGACGAGTCTGCGGTCAGCCCAAAATACAGTCAGCTGCACTGAGATCACGGTGAACACACACACACACACACACACACTTTATAAAGACGTCACTTTGACTCAAAATGACTGAAGTGCGGTGTTGTGACGGGTGGCTTGTGGTGAGCCGTAAAGCGCTGCAAGTCTGGACCCAGATGAGGTTCTGCAGGGGCCTCCTCAGCGAATATATAACTACACAGCAGCAGGCTGTTTGTTCAACTATCCTGTGTGTTATTCACCTTTGTGTTAGATCCATGTCAGTGACCTAAAAGCTACCAGTCAAAAACAACCGGCGGTTATTAACTTTTCTTTTCAGTCAAGGAAAAGATTTTAATTAAGTTTTTTTTAAATATATAACTGTTTCTCTATTTCATTTGCTGCACATTCCCCCATGAAGATTTTTTATTTTTTTCCCCTACTTCGACCATTTATGTTTCCACCTCCCGAATGACCAGAGGACGAACCGCTCGAGACTTACCGTTTCGTTTCTGACTGCAGCGCGCGCTCAACGGTCCGAAGCTCACACCCGATCTCCGTTTGTACTCCGAGCGCGTGCGTGGTGCGCGTGCGTGAGGTGCGGGACGCGTGTGCCTCGGGGACTTGCTGAGCTTGTGTGTGTGTGTTTTGTGTGCGTTGTGTGTCCTGCCGGTACGAACGCTGCGGATTTTATACTCCGCCATTGGCCCCGCCCCCCCCCTCCCTCCTGCTAGCGGGTGGCCACGCCTCCCCGTCAGCTGGTTTCCCTGGAAGCGAAAGTGAAACTGATCTCGGTTCGGATCGCTGCGCCGTCCCCTCGTTTGCGGACCACAGAAGCCTCGAAGTGAGGGAGATGATCACCTAAAACAGGACATGAACAAGAACGGGGCCCCACTGGAACAACCAGTACATATATGCACGCATGTGTAGGTGAACATCGGGTGCTTCTTTCCAGCAAATCAAGGCCCGTCGCGACGATGACGTCAGCACTGCCCGCGTGTGACTTCATGTCGCTGAAAAGGGAACATTGTGATCCCTCGGTCGAGATGGAAATCAGATGACTCGGGCCTCGAGGGAAACCGAATCATGGCGTGCGGGTCGCTTCTTCATTTGCTGTTACCGGCGGGCTCTTCCAAAGAAAAGTGTCACTTTAGAGTCCCCCCTTTCTTTTATTGTGTCGTATTAATAAAGCAGCTGCTGAGCAGCGTTCGTCTCATCCACCCTGGGCAGTGAGGCCTTCTAAGGTCCCTCCAAGCACGCAGTACCTGCCCGTCGAAAGGTCACATGCTGCATCCCCTCGTCATGAAGATCTTTTTACACACACACAGCTCAAGTACATACAAACTTGTTTTCGTGTGCTGGATGAAGCAAACTCATGTTACAAAAGAGCGAGTGAGACAAACTGAAAGTTAAGGAAAGACTGCCGGGCGTCTCTTAAAGACACAGAGACGGCTTTGTGCTCGGACCGGCACCAGCTGGACCACCAGCGCCCCCCCCCCCCCCGGGGTCAGCCCTCCTGGTTCCGCCGGGTGTAGCTGACGGCGCTGACCACGGCCTCCCGGCGGCACTGAGATCAGCCGAGCACCACCAGGGGAGGGTTTACAACGAGTCCGTCTCCAGGTGGACAGAAGGAATGTGGGCACCGCACGGTCCCTGCAAACCACATGTTTAATGCGGACGTGTGTGTGTGTGTGTCCTGCCGGGACTTTGAGAACAATTGCAGAAACCTGTAGTCAAATCTAAACAAATCTTTCTGGGAACAAGCGCGTTGAACAATACGTGAGCGATGCAAAGTGTCTGCGTGCAGAACACAGATGAGGACAGTGAGATTCGATTCGAGTAAAGCGAGAGAGAGAGAGAGAGAGAGAGAGAGAGAGAGAGAGGCCGCTCCTAATCTGTAACACACACACTCTGCATGTCTGTCTTCGATGCATTTTGTGCATTAAAGACATATTCTAAATGGTTGTGTCATACTGCACTATGTTTAGCGTGTGCACATGTGTTGCGTGTTTGTCATTTTGCACTGTGTGTGTGTGTGTGTTTGCAAGCGTGCGCGTACCTGGTGAGTTTCATTTCTATGAAACAGGGAGAGAAGTAAGAGACTGAAACATATGCGTCTAATCACGGAGCCATGATGACACTGTGTGTGTCTGTGTGTGTGTGTGTGTGTTCAATAGAAAATACACACTACTAAGTTAATCTGGGACCATTTTAATCTGTTGCTGTAGCCTCGTAGATGTATTAAAGCTCTTTGTGACCCCCGGGGGCCCCTTGGATGACCGATGCGGGGGGGGGGGGGGGGGGGGATGCGATGCTCGTGGCCCTGCAGGGGGCCTCGTGTTGCACCGCGTCGTGCTGTAAAGGCCGCACTGCAACGCCAAGGAACACGATGTTTGGGTTCCTGCGATCTGCTGAGAAAAAAATTCTGTTTTACGTTATCATACATTCATTCTTCAGCGTGCAAAACGTTTTCTACATTGAATAATGAACAGGTGTGTGTGTGTGTGTGTATGTGTGTCTCCACTTTCATTTAGCTTTACTTTCATTTGCAACCAGTGATAAAGGTTTACAGGTGAGAATTGTTAACTGTACGTTGGGCATGAAAGGCACTTACAGGAAACACACTTAAATGTTATGGGAGCAGCTCCTGGTGCACTAAACCAACAGCCGACTCACAAGAAGCCCTTTTATTGCTGGCTTAATGTGTGCGTGTTCTACGGTTTCATTTTGTAACATTTACTTTGAATGATTACGTCTTCTGGTGTTCTGGGAGATTGTGTGTTTTTACGTGTTTTCTCTGATTTAATTTTCTCTGTAATCTTTTGTGAAAAAGAACCTAAAATAGTCAATGATTAGACCTCGGGGGGGGGGTGTTGTGTGGCTCCGAGGAGGTTCCAGTCGTTCCCGTCGGGTCGAAGGGATGAAAGTGGAAGCAGAGCTGCAGGGAAACGAGAAGCTGCGTTTCACTGAAGCCTTCCTGATTATTGTAAGGGAGGTTCTCCAAACGTTTACTTTCTCATTCGCAGGGAAGCACAGAGAAATAAACTCCTATCTGTTGCGCCATCGTAAAATCGCAGTGACATGATTAGGGGACGGATTCTGCTAATTGTGAAAGCAGGAAGTTTTCCTTGAAGTTTGTAAACAAGAAGCGCTGCAGCCGTTTCCCGTTTCACGTAAACTGGCTCGTTTCCTCTTAAAATAATTCTCCATCTGTCATTTGGTCTCACAAAAGCACAACGTCTCCCCGACCAAGTGATCCAGCTGCAGTGAGCACATGAGCAGATGCACTTGAGAAACCAGTCTCGCAGGAACAAAGCTTCAAATTCAAGGAATTGATTTTTTTTTTCCCAATAATGAGCAGAAGACTTTCCCCTTCCTGGTTCCTTTCCTGGTTCCTTTCCTGGTTCCTTCCCAGGCTGAATGGTCGTCTGTTGGCTGAATAGTTAATACAAGAATGTCGATTGGTCTCCATGTTTGGAGCACTTTGCTTATATAAATATTATGTTTTCTAAATAGTGAACCACTCTGGGCTTAAGATCTGAACTCATGAGAAAGGAGGGGAAATGTCAAGCTGAGAGACGTCCCTCTTGTCTCCGTTATAAAGTGACGGTGTGTCGCTTTAGATGAATCTTCTCATCTCACAAACATCTGTGGAGTTTCTCGCCCCGTTGACTTTGTTTCTCTGACAAAAAAGAATTTTTTCACCCATTTTCAGAGTGAGGTTGTAACCTGGAAAGTAGCACGATCTCAGTAAACTACACCTCAGGCTGACTGGGATGACTGCGCACGTGAACAATGTGAAGAATGAATAGTGACGCAACCCTCGGCAGTCGCGCTGTTCACGAAAGCGTGAGATGACCTCCGTGGACCAGTCTGAGTCACGTTTAGTGGCGCCGGGCCCACTGCCGCTAACCGGGCCACCAAGTTGTTGCCGCAACAACCGTCTGCTGAGGTGTGTTTGTGTGTTCGAGTTTCCTCGAGCAGCCCTCAGCCCCCCTCCCCCCCCCCTCCCTCCCTCCTTCTCCCAGTACCGCCGCCATGTGTGACGTGGGCCCTGTTTCAGAGGTCAATCCTTCACGCCGTTTGAGCCGGTCTGAGGCCCCAAACTAGCGCGACCCCCCCCTCCCCTCTGCTGACGCAAAGGACATCGGATCCGGGGTTGGAGGGGGGGGGGGGGGGTGGATCAGATCGAAACTGAAACCCTCTGAGTTTAACGCTCTCCAGACAGGCTGTCAGGCTTCTATGGAAGCAGCTGATGAAGCTGTTGCTTCTACACACACACACACAAACACACACACACACAAGGATTTTATTGCCGCTTTTATTGTTGTGTAATTGTATACCCGTGCCTGCCGTGTGTGTGCATGTGTGTCTGCACGTGTGTGTGCACGTGTGTGTGTGTGTCCCGGCTTGTGCATGAACTATAAATAGCTTTTCTTTTATCGGGTGGACACGCTGCGATTAGAAATGGACCATTTCTGAGAACCTCAAAATGAAAGCGTTGCTTCTCGTCGGCGCCATGGCAACGGGTGATGTGGCCCGGGCTCCACCCCCCCCCCTCCCCCGCTGTGGCGCGGATGCAGAATGAACCGATCCGACTGAGGGCTTCTCCGAGGACTCCGCTCGAAAAAAAAAAGACTTCCACGGAAAAAACGGAATCGACACAGAGGGCGTTTAGTGAGAAGTGTGAAAGAGCCGCGACGAGAAGGCTGAACGTCAGCGTTCTTGGAAAGGTTTCCATGGAACCGCCGTTTAGAGGAAGCACTTAAGAGGAGGCTCGTAGGAAGGAGCTGCTGATTGCCGCGCTGGGCGCCGCACCCCGCCGTGTCAACGCCAATCACCACAATTAATGGGGTAACAACACGTGAGGCGGATGGACAAAGAGGCCGAGGCCCGTCGGGGGTCACGGGCCCCACACCGCGCACACTCACGGTTCCACACACACACACACACACACACACACACAAGGTCCCGAGCATGCAATCTTCTTAGATGACTCAACCTGGGAGGGTTCCGTCTGTAATTTACTGCGGGCGAGAGGGAGGGAGAGAGAGAGGGAGAGAGACCATTGTTTAGTTCTTTCAGGTAGAAACACGAAGCCGTCCTGCGGCCTGCGAGCGAGCTGCGAGTAGGAGGCCGTGTGATTTCAGCTGGATTGTGCGCTGGCTGCGGCGGGCTGGAGGGGAAGGAGGGAGGGAGGGAGGGAGGGAGGGGGAGGGGGGCACCAGAGGGGCCTTCATTCGTTTGAGAAGAAGCGTTTGTTCTCAAGATGACTTGTGCGTCTACTGGGGCCAACTCTCCTGCCCCCAGATGAACCTCCGATGGAAACCATGTGACGCAAAAAATGAAAAACCACAATGCATTGTTTGTTTGTTTGTTTGTTTAAAAAAAAAAATCAGTATTCTGGTAAACAGCAACAATATAATTCTCTGCACAGATAATGTGAATTCGTGGAAACAACCTCATCCACATGCTGACCTTTGGACGCGTTATCTCTCGCGGTGATGTTTTGCGCTCTACGGCGACCACATCTGGGCTCCGCCCCTCCTCTGGAGCCTCAGAACCAACAGTTTACAGGAACACGCGCACATTACCGTACACAACAATCGTCAATCTGATCTTTCCACTAAACGCTCTCTCAGTCATAAACCTACCTATTGATAGGGACACACACACACACACACACACACAAACCCACACTTGAAACACACTGCACCCACCGACACCCACACACTGCAGCTCTGTGGTCGACCCCCTTTTTTTTTTTTTTTTTTAAACATTGACTCAGTTTTATGAAGTCACGTGATCTTCTTTCAACTCGGAGGCCCTTGATGTGATGCCACCACAACCCAGAGGAGCGCACGAGGGAGGGTGCGCGCAGTGGTGCACCTACACCATGACCTCTCACACGCACACGCGCGCGCCGGCAGGTTTTCAGGTCGCTCGCAGCGTCGCAGGTGGACGTGTTTCTGTGAAAGTGATGAAAACGCGGTCTGCCGGTGGTCAAGTGCTTGATGCCGACGCCGTGTGTGAGCGTGCGTGCGTCCGTGCCCGCGTGTGTCTGTGTGTCTGTGTGTGTGTGTGTGTGTGTGTGAAGCCACTGAAAGAGGGAAGTGGGACTTCTCTATGATATTTAAGCATTTCAGAAGAAGAGGATCTATGAAAGCCATTTACAGTAATTAACGCTCTGACTTGGAAACGTTGACAGTGACTCAAAGGCCTATCAAGCGAGAGGAGGAGGAGGTGGAGGAGGAGGAGGGGCGAGGGGGGCGATAAGGCACTGGGACCCGGACCCGACCCCCGGGGGTCACGAACCCAGGGGTTGCAGGAGGTTAAGCTGGAGGAGAATGGATGGATGTGCTCGTCTCTGAGGAGGATGGAGGCAAGCTGCCAACGACCAAAAATGAATAAATAAAGATATTGAACTTTGTACTTTGTTTTTGCAAAGCCGGTTCAAGTGGTCGACGGACATCTACACGCCCCCGTCTCGGCACAGATGTTAGCGGCTGGACTCTGTCCAGCTGCGTTGGTGTAGTGAGGGGACGCCCGGGGTTTTCCCCCCTCGGATGAATTTGCTGAAAGATGGAAGAAAGAAAAAAGAACGGCAGGAAATGTTTGTTTCTTGCTGAGAGAAACATGAGAATATTTTTTTAGCCTGGGTCACTAACTTAAACTTTAAAGCAACG
Organism: Pungitius pungitius; assembly: GCF_949316345.1. Classification (NCBI taxonomy): domain Eukaryota; kingdom Metazoa; phylum Chordata; class Actinopteri; order Perciformes; family Gasterosteidae; genus Pungitius; species Pungitius pungitius. The sequence continues at coordinate 2,005,070 of NC_084911.1, forward strand.
TTGAATCTGTTCAAAAGGAGGAAGTGGAATATGAGCGAGGGGATCCCAGTTGCCAGGCAACGAGCGGATTAAGTTACCGGTTAGGGCCCAGAAATGGTCCGGCACGTGGGAACCAGGTGTCATTCAGTTTCATAAAGTAGAAAAAAAAGGCAATGGAAATGACCTTTAACAAAACAAATGATTAAATAAATGATTAAAGCATTTCTGATGAAAATGATTAACACCGTCCAATCGTTTTTTGTTCTCATTGAAGCCGAAGGTGTCAGCTGTTGAATCTGGCCTTTCAAAGGGCATTATGCTTGTTATTATTGCACACACACAAAAGTTCACCTACCCAGTGGGAGCGGCACCTCCCACCAGTCACACAAGGTGAGTCTGGGTGGAGGAAATTGAAACGTGTAACCGTTGTATTTAATATTCACTGTTCCTTTGAAACAGGAGGCTCGTTGCCAGCAGATTGGGTGGAGCTCCTTTGAGAAGTATCCCATGAAAGAGCACTCCCGGTTTGAATGAAAATGTTAAAGAACAGGCCTCCCGGAGCTAACGTATTAAAGGGTTATCAGTGAATAATTGTGGAATTATTTTGATAATTAAGTAAATATATTAGACACCTTGACAAAATGCTTCAACGCACTTAAACATGAATGCAGACGCAACAAGTACGCAGCTCTCGCGCCCTCTAGTGGTGACAAAATAACAATACACCATTTTTATATGCTGTTTTATGCTTTCAATGATGAAATAAATTCATAAACTAAAATACAAACAACCCTATGCATTTCTAACACATATTAATGAAATCAAAAAAGTGCTTGATGACCAAATTAAATAAAAATTGGGACAAAATTCTGAAAACTGAACAAAAAAAACCTTACGCAAGGGACAAGATTGCGTAAGGTTTTACGTTACATGGTTACGTGAGTAAAGGTGGTAAAAGGTAGAAAAAGTTCCAGTCAGGTGACTACATGTGGCCACTAGGGTGCACTGCTTTGTCACAGAGAGAGAGAGAGAGAGGGGGGGGGGTCATAATAAGGTTCTGTGTGGGTGTGTTTTGCTGGATGAGAGATGTAGAATTTTCTAAATGTTCATTTCCCTCCGTCTCTCTCTCTCGAGGCGAGGAACCTAAACGTTCCCAAAGAACCTCCAGCAGCTCGTCCTTGAGACACCTGCCATCGATTCCACCCTCACGGAGACCACTGTTGTGTAAGCAAAAGTCCTGCAATGACTCATCACGGGACTTTTGCCAATGTTTCATGTTTTTTAAAAAACATGTTTGTATTTAATTCAACACTGTCGCCCCGTGTGTCATGTTTGTGCGTCTCTGTGTGTGTGTGTGTGTGTGTCTCCTGCCCTCAAGCAGCACCTGGTTTGATGAACAGCAGGAGCTCCAGAGACGAGCCGTGGACTGGAACGTTCCTTTGATAAAACATTGGAAAATATTATCATGTCAGCACCCAAAGAGGTAATGCTGGTCCCTGTAGTGGAGCTGTGTCTCTTGCTGCTGCCACACACACACACACACACACACACACACACAGAGAGATTTACTTATCATTTAAAAAGTGCCCAAGTGCTAAATATCGCAGGTTGCCTTGCTTTATAAAATACACAATATAAGCCATTAAATTCCAGAGCAAACACCAACTCATCGTTGACAGCTGCGCAAACAACATTATTAAAACAGCAAGGTCTCCAGTTGTGTTTATAAAGCCGGAGCCTGATGTTCACCAGCCACACCGCTCTCGCCTCCTGCCCCTCGCGGGTTGACATTTTGGCTCCCCCACCCCCCCCCCCCCCGAAAGAGGAGCTGCCATTTTTCTTTTTCTGCTTCCTTGTAGGCAGCTCCCATGTCTCTTGGAGGTCACAGAAATCCTCACCAGCAACAATCTCAACAACCAGCACAGAGAGCAAGACTGGGCGTCTTTTACCATTAAATAGCCGACCTGTAAGATGCACAAACTGAAGTTCAGAAGTGGCCGTCCAGCCGGCCAGGTCTACAAGGTCCAAGGGTGGGGGGGGGGGGGGGGGGGGGCTTCGTGTTAGAAAACATATTTAACACCAACACAACATGCACCCAAACATACAGTGTGCAGCACAAGACCAGAGGGGGACTGAGGCCATGACGGCAGGTGCTTTTTAAGGCTCCGACCCCAAAGGCCACCACACACGGCAGGCCCTGGGGGGGGGGGCGACGGCGAAGGGCTGCCGATGCCCTGCTGGTTAAAAGGTCTGCACCCCTCTGTCCCTTAATAAAAGCAACGATGTCGTCTGCATTGGAGGATGACACCATGCCAACTGAACCCACAACTAAAGGGAAAACCACATTAAATCAATATATACAACTAAGGGACTCACTCAGTGACCCGCTCACACACACTCACACACACTCACTCCCAGCATGCACCGAGAGAGCGAGAGAGAGAAGGAGGCGGGGGGGGATAGTGTCAATAGAGTCATACAAAAGTTATATAAGTGAGGTGATTGTAGTGTGGGATTGGTGCATTCCTGCTTTTGGCTACACGTATACCTGTGTGTGTGTGCACGTGTGTGTGTGCACGTGTGTGTGTGTGTGTGTGTGCACGTGTGTGTGTGTGCACGTGTGTGTGTGTGTGTGTGTGTGTGTGGGCTGTGCAACACAGCAGGACGATCCCTCCACAGAGCGGCTGGTATCTGCCACAAAGAGTGTGTGGGAGTAGGTAGTATTGTGTGTGTGTGTGTGTGTGTGTGTGTGTGTGTGTGTGTGTACATTTCTGTTTTCTTTTTGACTAGAAACAGACGCAGAGATGAAATGTTTCGACTGAAGGTAAAAAAACAACACAACTCAATTCAGCAATGTTGTGGTGTGTGTGTGTGTGTGTGTGTGTGTGTGAGGGAATGTGCGTCAGAGCAGGTTCTGTGTTGTAGTCACTGGATGACGGAGGACACAACAGGTTTATGTAACCCCCCCCCTCCCCAGGAAAAAGATGAGAAAAAAGACCATTGCGATCGGAGAAGAAATATGAGGACTATGAGATGGGGGCGGCGGGATGGGGGGGGGGGGTGGGGGGGAGGGGCTTGTGAAGGATTGAATACACAATGCTAATTAGTACAATAATAAAGTGAGCTATGACCTGCAGGCTGCCATTAAGCCAATCAATATGTTCATAGTGCATCACATGACGGGAGGCTTCAACTGGCTCATGAAACAACACCCTCCTCACTTTATTCTTATTTAAAGAACCCTTCAAACAGAGTTAGGTTTCTTATACTCTCTAATTAATGGAGTGACCTTTGACCCTTGACTATAACATCTTCACAAAAGTAACCTTTTTTTTTTTAACCTGGTTTGATCCAACTGCAAACTGAGAAGTGATGGTTCAAGGTGTCACAGTGCGCACACACACACACACACACACACACACACACACACACACACAGGCCCTCACAGCCTCCTGACGCCTGGTTGCGGTCGGTGAAATCTACAGTAACCCTTTTATTGACGAGGCCGTGCTACACACACAGTTATCTGTGCTGCAGCTAAATCAATCTCATCGAGGTCATCGTGGCTGAGGACCACTGTGTGTGTGCGTGTGTGTGGGACGGAGGGGTTGTGGGACAGGTGGGACGCACGGCACCACGGTGTCACTCGTTCATGCATCTCGAGAGGACTTGGCGGGGCGTGAAGTTGGTCCAGAAGATGATCCTCTGAAATCCTCTTGAGAGCAAAAGTCTCAAGATGAGTCAGAACTCAGCAGCTGTGCTCGCGTCTCGATGGCAGCAGGTCCCCCCCCTCCCCCCCCACCCCCCCAAACGGTAGGTTTCTCTTTTTGGGAACCAGCGCTTCCATTTCAAATACTGAGCGTCATGCGACGTGTTTGCTGTTGGCTGCAGATTTCTGATGTACCAGCTGATGTTTATTCTGCTGTTTGCACAGATACTGCCGTAAACTCGCTTCGGATTAAAGTGGATTTTAAAATGGAACCAGCACCCGTATAGAGGTGGTAAATATATATACTGGATAATATGATGCAACACACACATTCTGTGCTGTTCACACTAACATAATTGGTTGCTTTACTTTATCTACGCAAAACAGATCAATGGACACGTGGAACTACTGGACCCTCACACAATCTCCTATAGAAGTCACGTTGGATCAGTTCCCTCAACTCACATCTCACTGACATGGCGTCGTGCGAGCTGAAAGGTTCATGTTGTTATTGTAAATCAACACTCAAATATATATATATATATATTTGTATAAACGTGGTCTCGATCACCTCCCATCGCTGTGGGCTGGGAGCTCTTTGAGTGTTGATCTATAGCAGGACTCAGGAACATGTATTGCACAGTGAGACAGGGTTATATATGAAGGTTCATATTTCATCTCCTTGGGTTATCCAGAAAAAATATAATTATATATAATTAGTATTATTATTATTACTATGGATATATATATATATATATAATTATATAATATATAATAATTATAATAATTAATATTATAGTCAATATATATTATATTTATATATTATATATAACAGCTTTGAGAATGCTTTTTATTATATAAGCTATATCATTTATTAGATTTAGGGTTTAGATTTTATACTTAGTAGCATTCAAATGAACAGTGAGTGAGGAAGAGGCGCGTCTCCACCCCCCCCCCCCCCCCTCCGCCCTCCCCCTCCTCCCTCGCTGTGGTCGCGGCTGTGCGCGCTCAGAGGAGAAGGAGGAAGCGCAGAGCGAGGAGCGCAGCTCGTCCACTCAGCCGAGATACAACCACAGCCACAACAACTGAAAACCCCCAAAACAAACTACTCCCCCCCCCCCCATCCACACGCACACCCCCGTCCCTCCCCCCTCCCCCCCCCTCCTCCTCCTCCCCCCCCCCCCCCCCCCCCCACCTCCTCTGACAGCGCGCGCCGGAGCGGACACCTTTGCGCCAGGTGGAGCGGAGACGCGGCGGACCCACGACCGGTGGAATGGCGGACTCGGACGCGGCGCCGGCGGCGGCGGGCAACGGCAGCGACGGGGAGGACGGACCCAGCGAGCCCATGCGGGGCTTCGCGCGCCAGGGAGCCCTGCGCCAGAAGAACGTGCACGAGGTGAAGGACCACAAATTCATCGCGCGCTTCTTCAAGCAGCCCACCTTCTGCAGCCACTGCACCGACTTCATCTGGTGAGAGAGCGCACGCACGCACGGACACACACACACACACACACACACAGAGGGACACGCACATGGGGGGGTCGTCAGAGCACGTCAGAGTTGAATTGATTCATGATTGAAATGAGAAAAAGTAGGGGAGGGATACTGACGCGATAAAGACAAAATGGCTGTGTGGTGTTTGAGAGTTACATCACTAAGTTCTAAAGAAAGTGTGTGTGGGGGGGGGGCTGCACAGACCCCTCCAAACTAACATCGATTTGAGTCCCAGCCCTGCTTGTTAGTGGGTACAGGGGGGGGGGGGGGGGGGGCGGGGTAAGAAGGAGCTGCTGCAGACCCCGATGTGAGAGGAGGAACTGAGAGGAGCTGAGACAAAATGAAACAACTACAGTTCAGCACACTTTATTCTTCATTTCTTCCTCTTCCAAGTCACCTGTGCTGACTGCACCATGCACTCAGCACCCCCCCCCCCCCCCCTCAAGCTCCATCATGCAGCTCCCCCCCCCCCAGGGACTTTGCTCTGGTTGTTAAATTAGGTTCCCGTAGTTTGGCCTAATTTGTCACGTGTATCATTATCTGCTCTGTGCACTATTCCCAAAATGGGCATTATTTAACTCCAGAGATGGGCCTGTTAATTTGTGAATGGCTAAAACGATTTGACCTAAAATCCTGTGTGTGTGGTTGTGTGTGTGAGTGTGTGTGTGTTCCTGGCTGTGTACCAGAGGAGCACCGTGCAACCTGCGCAATTGACCTGTTGATCAAACCTCTCCGTCGCTATCTGGGTCAATAAGCTTTAATGAAGAGACCAACGAGTGATTTCACACCTCTAGAGATGATCTATTTGTAGACATGAACATGAGCAGAGCCTGCGTGCGCGTGTGTGTATGTGTGTGTGCAGTGCGCGTGCACCTGCACCTGCAGG